>NW_027211626.1:13957500-14180000 GCF_022749685.1 Semicossyphus pulcher
CTACCTGTTGGTCTTTGACTTTTTTTCTTTTATATGCATCTGTCTCTTTTTGTATATTTAAATTGTACTGTGAAGCATTGTTTTAACCAGGCTGCACACAATTAACACTTGCTGTGTGTTTATTGTCCAGAATCTGGTGGGATGTGTTAAATCTGTTCTCTTATGACATGTTTAATATCTTCAGGTTTTGTTGTGCTGTGAGGACAGAACATTTACCACTACTCGTCAGGTACGGTTGGCTGAGAAACGGCAGCGTCTTCCTCTCACAGCTACAGGTTCTATTTTCCTCTTCCTCTGCTTCTGTAACATCTTCCCTCCCCGTTTCATCCTTTCCCACCTCTTTGCTGCTCCTCTTCCCTCCCTCTCTGCCTTCTTCTCGCTCTCTCCACCCACCTGTGATTGCACAATCTTCCCATCACCACCATAATCATTACAGCCCAGATTCTGTGCCCGCACTGTGCAGCCACTGCCCATCCACACACACACACACACACACTGAAACACACACACACACACATGGCGCACATGTGTCCTGGAGGAGAAATACAGTTGGAGCTTTTATGCTGCTTTTTCCCAAGTGGCTGTTTTTTCGAGCGCCGCCACAATGGAGGGCCTAATGTGGATTTGTTTAGAGGGCTGGTTAATTGGAGTGGGATGCTCTAATTGCACCTCTTTCATGGTGTGTGTGTGTGTGTTTGTGGATGTGTGTGTGCGTGTGCTGATGTGAGTGTCACCTGGCCTTTGTTTGGACTGTGTGCGGGAAAACATTTGCTCAGCTATAACTACACTACACAAACACTATAAGCTACATAACGCACACAAGAGGGGTGTGAAGTGTCTAAGTACAGAGAGAGCGGGAGAGGGACAAATAGAGAGGGAGCGCTTACATAAATAGCACGTCTTACAGTAGGTGTAAGCTACTGTGCTGTATGTGCAGACCCCTCCCCCCCCCCCGCCTCTTTATTTATGTTAATGTACAACTTGTGTTTGTACACATGCATCTGTACAGTCTGTCTTTTTTTGTCTGTGTCGTCCCCCAGTTGGGGGTGCTATAAGACTTTGTATGACTCCACTGTTGACTCTTGTCCGAGTGTGTGTGTGTGTGTGTGTGTGGACGCCTGGCAATTTGTACACTGAAGCTACTTGCCAGGTTGGCATCTGTGTTGTCACACCACAGTGTCCTGGTATGCACTTTGCCTTTGAAAGCGCCACACTAGGCTCAAACACACACTGTAGCTTTATTGAAGCTTTTGATACGGGACTATTTTTTTCTGTTCCACTGTTTGTCCTGTTTGCAGTCAGCTGCTCAGCTTGTGAAAAGACACATATGAGGATTTAAAAGAAAAATAGAACTCAACGAGTCCAGTGATGAAATGTATATTTCTTCCGCACAGGATGAAAATGATAGAAATATATATATAATATAATATAATAATATAGCCTTCACAGCCAGATCCCATACACCATAATAATAACACAAAATGAAATGTTCTTTAAAAGAAGGACGCATTATCCTGTTGAGTGCAATGTCAGGCAAGTCCGGCACCTCACCAAGGCTCTGTATGTTCATTTTTATAAACCTTATGTGTGTAACACTTGTTAGCCCGTCTGCTAACCAAAGCAGCTTTTCAAAATAAGATAAGCGTCCTCCTAATTTCCCTCCATTTCCTCTTCTCTCGCCGTCCTCCATCTGTTTATTCCGTTCACTTCCCCTCCTCTGTCCAGTTCTCTTTCAGTCCACCGTCCACTTATGATGACTGTGCGTGTGTGTGTTTGTATATGTGTAGGTACCTCTGTGTGAGTGCAAACACATGGCGTGCCCTAAGTGGGCCATAGGCCTTAAGCTAATCGATGATCGTCATTTAAGCCCATTCTCATCCAGCAAACACAAGCACACACGCGCGCACACACCGCAGTGCTTTGCTGATCAATTGAAAATAAGTGTCATTCACTTTTGCCTGTCAGCTACACGGACAGAGCCTCTGTCTCTCTCTTTCTTTGTGCTTCTTCTCTGTTTAGCGCTCATTGTCTGACGTCATGAAGGAAGAGAGTGATCTCTTTTGTCAGCCTAAGTGTACGTGTTGGCCTTTCTCTTTGCTTGTGTGTGTGCTCCTGCATGTGTGTGTCTAGGTGTGTTTGCAGGGTCAGTCTAAATGGACATGTATTATTAGTAACCATTCTGAGCGTGGTCACTGCGGCTCCCCAGCAAGGCAATCAGATCACTTAAGAGGCTGCTCCGTCTATGGTCTATGGCCTAAAGCTTCCTGTCTCTCCTTGTATGCGTCTCTCTCTCTCTTTCTATCCTTTAATGCCCCTCTCCAACACACACACACACACACACACATACAAAAACCCCCAGCAGCCATGGCCATCACCCCTTATCTCCTCTCTCCTCACCCTGCCTCTTCTCCTCTCTCTACCACTCCGGCCTCCTGTCCTTTACCTCCATGGGGGGAAAAGGACAAGGTCATGAAGATAAACATGGAAAAGTGAAAGTGGAAGAGAGAGAGAGAGGGCGAGGGACAGAGCGAGCTGAAATGAACCATCTCATTTGGACATTAGCCTCTGGGCAGCTGTAGTGAGAGGCTAGCTAGCCTAGCGGATAATGCCCAATTGTGTATGAGGCATTTTTTAGCTTCAGTTAGCCGGCTGCTTTGACAAGCTATTACTGGAAAGAATGAGGAGCAGGGTAATGCACGACTCTGGTGTGTGTGTGTGTGTCTGACAGGTGGGTATCTGCCCCTGGGACCCGGTGGCATAGACATGGCTTCACTTACACATTACTTGTGCACAGTGTTGTGTGCACCACAAACGGACACTAATGCATGTGTGTATTTGTGTTCATGTGTGTGTCCACGTCCTGACAGCATGCTTCGTGGACTGTTCCCATCCATGCATGCACAGGGACGGACAACATTAGCACAGAGAGTCGGCTCTTTGTGCTGCATATGAATCTTGTTCACTTGAGTAGGCTTTTTAGTGAAAGGCCCCTTAACCCCGGTGACAGCGAGGAGGCTGATAGTGAAACCCATGAGTCTGTTCCCAGGGACCCGCCTGAGACACATCACGCCTCAAAGATTCACACAGTTACTAAACAAAGATACAAAGGCAGCTTAACCTCAATTCTATCTTGGATTTTTTGTCATTCTTAGACAATTTAAGACACTTTGGATTGCGCAGGCACAGTTTCTTTATATATTAAATGCACCGTGAGGAGTTTTTAACTGGTTACGAAACACTGAAATTAATACTGATGCCTCAATTTGACCTACAAAAGCAAACGAGGCCAACAGTTAAAAGATTGACTATTTCTACATACATCATTTTAATGCTGCCACCAGGTCGGTGTCAGACGAAGTGATTTAAAGCCGGCAGACCTGATTTACCTTTTCAACGGCAAATCTTCACACTGGGTGGTACATCCAAGAACACTACTCATATACTCATAGACACGATCAGCAAGGAGATAAGACACACCGGTTTGTCCACTGGGGTCGCCAAAATCATTACACAATATGAGTTCCTTACGGTGTAGCTTTAAAGTGATAATCTCGAAGATTTTTGTTTAAATAAATGTCTGTTGGATGAGGTAACACAATGGTGATTGAAGCTATGGCCCACTGATGCGGTATTACAGACTGGGTGTCTGTGGCGACTTTCATGGAAAAAATCACAAGCGATGCCCAGTTAGTGACGCGTTTTCCATCACCCAGCAGTGGTTGGTCTGCCAGAGAGGGTAGGCGGAGCTAAGCGGCTGCTTTTCCGGTCTCTGCAAGTGTTGCGAGTAAACAGTAATCTACTATGGCTGAACAAACAGAGAAAAGATCGATGACTACAGATACAACTTCAAAAATAAGTTAAAATCCAAAGAAAAAGAAACAAATTCGACGCTCAGATGAAGGCAAACAGTCTAAAAAGGAAAGCGACCGTCAGCGAGGAAAATCAAGAGTTACAACCGGAGCCAACCGTGGACGTCACACATGCAACACTGTCTGGATATCTGGGAAGTGTGCTCCCGCAATTACCGTTTATTGCCAAGATAATGAAACTGAAATCTTTGAGATTACCACTTTAAGATTTGTAAAATTATTTTATGCATTTGTATGTGTACTCCACAATCCATCAAAAAAAAGCCCTGAGCAACCCACCTTAATCACATCTCTTCCAACTCTACAAGCTCCTGAGTGACCATCCCTCTCTCACACAGACACAACCTTGGTACATATTTGGGCTTTGTAGCTGCAACCGCTTCAAAGTCCCGTCTCTTCACCTGCACAAAACACACTCAGGCACGAAAGCTAGCTCCGTTCCTCTTCCTGTCAGGAAAACGGTGGGCTCAATGTCCTGTCAAGCTACAATTTGTGCAACGGGCACAAACGCAATAATTAACCATGACAACAACTGGTGAAATGCACTGTTAAACTACCGAAATAATATCTACACCAGTGGTTCTCAACTGGTGGGTTGGGACCCAAAAGTGGGTCGTGGAGCTGTTTTCAGTGGGTCGCAGATGTGTGCTTGAAAAAAAAAAGAAGTAATGGCAAACAGCTGATGCTGCGCTTTTATTCTGAAGGACATGGGTTTCCTATGACGTGCGCGCAGTAGTAGTATTCACTGATGCGGTAATCCCAGCTCCAGTCACATTCTTGAAACCTGATGAGCCCTAATACAGTTGCATTATGTTGCGCTATACTTTAATTCTGTTGAAAAAGAGGCTGTTAATGAAATGAATTGTAGAAGGAATATTTTCCTCTTATGCACTGGCACCTGCTGGTCATTTTGCGCGACTATTATACTGTTGTGTTTTGTAATGTTGACATACTGTGATATTTTGTTCCGTCTCAGGTCCACTATGGATTCATTTTTCAAGTTAGTTTCATTAAGGAGGTGGTGGTGGGACCTGAGGCTAGACCAACTGAGAACCACTGATCTACAGAATATGATACGACCGCTCGGACTAGGGATAGACCGATTATTGGCCGGGCAGATTAACGGCGCCGATATTCGGCATTTTGACGCATATCGGCATCTGCCTTTTTTTTAAAAAAAAATTTAAATTCTAAATTTTAAATTTTTTAAAATCTGACGGCCGATAAGAGCAAATTTTATTTAACTTTGTTTTATTTACTTTATAAAACTTCAGGAAGTAATTTATTTATTTATTAAAATGTTCAGTTAACTTTATAAGAGATGCTGCTGACCCTGGGAACTCCCTGCACTTTTTGTTTGTTTGTTTAATAAACATATGCTTAAAGGCATTTAAACAAAGTTAAGTGTTGGAGTTTGTATTATTCAAAATTTTGACGCCAATATTTTAACTTTGACTGCAAATGAATATCGGCTCCAAATATCGGTTATCGGCCTCCTTGACTACTAATAATCGGTATCGACCCTAAAAAAAAACATATCGGTCTATCTCTAGCTCAGACTCAATACCACGTACTATTGCACGTTGAGCTAAGGAAGAGTCGGAGACCACGAGTTACGTAATATGACACGATGTGAAAAAAAGGCGGTTTTGGCAACTTTACTGAAAACTTTCACTTTTTCCTCTAAATTTGTGCCCTTATGTCATATGTAAATCATATGAAATCAAGGTTTAAGACAGCCATTTTCAGTCAAAAAAGTTATGTTTACAGAACTATTGCACAAAAAGTAACTCTTTACATGTCATCCAGTCTACAAGATCAAACAGAAGCACAACAAGAAGTGTTTTAATGCCACCATATGATGTGTTTCATGTTGGTGTGAAGCAAGGCTCCATTATGTTACAGCTATCATAACCCCTGCCTCTGCTTCCTTTATTGTCAGATGCATGCTTTTCTATGATATCTACCATAACCCACACGAGCCTCACTGATTCCTGACCACTCAGAGGATCAAAACAACTATTATGTTGTTATGAATGTTCCACTTATGTGTTTCTCAGCGCTGATGTGACCCAGGCTCCTCGCAGCCTGTATATCCACACACTGCAGCAGTGCTGTTAGAGGAACAGTGGATCAGATGGCGCTAAATTTCTTTCTAAGTGTTCACTCTCAGAGATTCTGTAAATTGCTCTATAGTTGTTTTTTTTTTGTTGGAGCACACATAGGTGGAAAGCACGATCAAAAATAGAAGCCTGAGCTGAGAACATACAGCCATATATCCACATATAAGTTGAATAATAACACAAAAGAGTCCAGTTATAGTGATGCTCCTGCCTTACACAGCAAACATGGCTGAGCTGTGCGAGAAGAGGAGTGAGGGGAGAGGCGAGCACACAGAAGAGGAGCATGTCTAATAGAGATATATCATTACACTGTTATACGTGTAATCTATTGTGCTGCCATTGAACAGCAGCAGCATGGGATTGGCAGTAGGCCATGCACACACACACACATACACACACGCTGTGCCTCCAGTGGGGCAGTAATAGAGGGTGTGAGTGTATTAGTCGCTACAGTCCAAGTGTTAAGTGCTGGCCTGGTGTGTGTGAGATCGATGACAGCCGGGCGGCCCCTCGCACGCACACACATAAACACACACTTAGAGCGGTGACACATAGCCTGGGGTCAGGGGTCATGCGCAGACATCTCTGTCTCTCAAACACACGCAGACATATCGCTCTTTGCGTCTGTGTGTATATGTATCAGAACCACTTTTTGTGTCTATTACGCACACACGCACACGCACGCACGCACACAGGCATACATATACCCATCATGTCCTGCGAGCGTAAGGAGGGGCCTGCTGTCAAGCGCCGGTGGTCCATCGATACTCGGGCAGTGCACTAATGCCTGCTGCCTGCTGATGGACGCCGGCCTGCCTCCAGGGACCATTATACTCGCTGGGACACAGACAGACACACACAAACACACAGTACACTAACATGGAGCACATAAACAAACCGAGGACTTGCATGCTCACACAGTACAGAAAACTCGAAGTTAAACACTAAATACACACCAAAAAGTTGCAATTTAGTGGGTATTTCCACAACAACTTCTTTTGTCGTGGACAGAAAAAAAGGTTTTTCATTTCTAATAAGTTTAAATATATTTTTATTAAGCTAGTAAGTCTCTGCAGAACATGTCCCGAGCCCGGCAGCAGGGTCATGAGGTCATCGCCGCTCACATGGCTGAAATCAGAGTGCTGCCAGATCAAGTGCTGTGTTCTGATCCTTTGCCTGTCTTTCAATCGAACTGCAATCCAGACACCATTACTGCATCTCTCCTCTACTTTACCGCGGCTCTTTTCCTCAGCACCAGACCCCCCGTTCTCTCAGCTCCCTCAGCTCCATCCAATTGAACACACACTCAAAGATCTGTATTACTCACTGAGTGTCAGGCTCTGCACCTTTTTAGGTGAATTAGCAGAACAACAGATGCGCTAAAGTGTGTGAAAAAGAGGAAGATGAGAGAACAGATACCTAGGAGACCCTGCAGGGCGTGAAGTGAAGGTGGTCCATGTGTCTGGATTTTCAGGCTTTGTCAAGAAAAATAGGGTTTCAAACACATAAATAAGCCATATAATAATAAAGACGAACAAAACTGTGTTTTTTAGAAAATATTTGAGCACCAATGTACCAGCAAGAGTTTATACACCTCTCCAAGTTCAAGGGAAACAACACCATATTAATCTAATACAGATTCCAGACCCAGCTTGCTCCATCTCTCTCCATCTGCTCTCATTGCATGAAATTGATGCCAAAACAGCCCCAGTGACGGGCGCTGCCATCTTGCGATGGTGATGTCATTTGGAGCCAGAGTTGCGCGGTAGAGATCGGCGGGTGGAGCCGTTGTAGCCACTTCGGCTAACCAAAACACACGTAAACGACAAGGATCCGTGCGCCGGCGTGTTTAACAGCAGAACAGCTTCTTGTGTTGGTCTGAAGCAGACGTTCACAGATATGGAAACTTCAATGACTGTAGTGATTGTTTTAGTTACGTCTCCTCTTGACGTTCCTCCTCTACTCTGCTAATCCAGAACAGATTGGCTGCAGGAGCCAGATTTGTCAACAGAGCTGTCAATCATCCTTTTTACAGCATCAAATAACTAATTAAGAATAAACTTGTGAGAAAAATGAACACTTGGACGTAAATCAGCAGGATAAGAACTAACTATAATGACAGAAACCATGTTTGAGAAACATTTATTTGGCGTGTATTTAGATTTTATAGTTTGACTCATGTCCCATCTGTTAACATGGAGGAGGCGGGCTTTACTGCAGCCAGTCAGTAGGGGGCGCTCAGTTAACTTTTAGGGAGCTTTCATGTCGACCATGTTTTCATACAGTCTATGGTCACACATAAATGGGCTTTACTGCAACATGTAGGCAACCGTTTGCTTACTGAAGCTGAGCATGAGCGGTGTTCATCCCTGAGACATCGCATAATGCAGCCCTGCTGTTGTTTCAGGCTGCATTTTCAGGGACCATCGTATGTCACCCAATACAGACTATTGATTTAATTTAATAATGTAATGGGTTTAATAGTGTTCAAAGGAGTTTACATCTGGAATTACATTATATCAGGCTTTTAGCGGGATACGTTAACTTTTCAGGGGATTTATTGCTGATAATGAAGCATGAACATGTAACAAAAAAGCAAGTGTTATGTGTCAGTGTGTGTGCGTGTATAAAGCGTACTTTAGTGCCAGCCTCACTGCAGTTGAACAAACACCTGAATAACACTTTGAATGAAAGTGCTGAAAGGAAACATAACAGCACTTTCTTTGTACGTGTTAAATTGTTTGATTGATCTCCATGTCTGGCTGCACGCTGTCATTTCAAGAACAGATTAGATTTTTCACATTTATTTTTCACTCGTATTAATTTTTTCCAGACTGAGATTGATGCCTTTTCAAATTGGATTGAAAACAGAGAGTTATTATACTTAAAAAAAATATCAGGTGCGATCTCATTCAGTCCTTTGTATCCCCGGCTGTCAGCGAAAACAAGGCCTTGAGTCTGGTTTTGTTCCAAACTTGATATCAGTCCTCTGTGAATTCCTCATTAGAGCGGCTAATTACTACCCAAACACTGTGAGCGCGTTTGATTTCTTGGCTGGGCACAATAAAAAGGCATCCCTAGAGCTCAGAGTCCCCTTATATAATAACATAAGGGAAACAAGGAAGTTACAATGAAGCTCTTGATGTTTGTTTGGAGTGTATCCACATTAGATTAGCAGCATAATTAGAGTTGATAAAGGTTTATAGCACGCGGGAAGTTTGCGTGCTGCGTAGGTGCTGTGAGGGGTCAGAAGCTACTGTTTCTTTTGTCTCTTTCTCTCTTTGTGTTTGTTGATAAAAAAAAAACAGCGCTGTGGAGGAGACGGGGACGGGGAGGAGAGGAGTGAGCAACACCGAGAGGAGAGATGGAAAACAAAGTGAAACATGATGAGCGAGAGAACGGGGAAAGGACACCTTGAGAGACGGAGACAAGAGAGAGAGATGGGTCCTGACAGGAGAAGCGGGCTGTCTACAGATTTGCCTGCATCAAATCAAGGCGCCTGTGGGCATCATCACAGAACACACACACACACACACAGATGCACAGTGATAACCCATCAGCACTGGCCAAGTGTTGTTTAATCCAACCTGACTTGCACTCGACAGAAAAAGCAAATTCACTTCCACTCAGTCTGGAAAACGGAGCGCTCTTCACATAAATGGCAGCGCTCTGAATTACCCCGTTTATGTGTGTGTGTGTGTGTGTGTGTGCCCGCTGGCAATACACACACGTGCACACACTCCACAGCTCATGTTTTTATTTTTGTGATGATTTTTTTTTCCGTGTGTTTGTGCGTGTGTGTTTACATGTATTGGTGGTGACAACCTCTTCAGCAGTACCCCCTTCATTGTGTGACAGGCAGATAGCTAGGCTGCTCTGCTCCCTATTGTTTGGGGGCTGTCATCAAACCCTGCTTGTACAGCCAGTTATACTGCCCGTATGTGTGTGTGTGTGTGTGGGGGAGAGACAGAGAGTTTGCACTGTGTTGCGATTCTTCATCTTCATGTGTGCTAATGCATATACCTGAGCTTTTTTTCTCCTGTTTGTGTGTCAATGAGTAGGCTTGTTTTTGCTAAAAACAATTACCCGCCGTGTGTGTACGAACATATGCACACAGGTGAGTGTGTGTTTGATTGTTTTTTTTCTGTGCAGCAATGAGAGAGAGAAGAGAAGATGAGGGCCGACGAGCCATTGTTTGACAGACTGATAGTTTGGCTGGAGCGCTCTACTGTACTCCCCTCTCCTCTCCATTGTTGTGTGACTTGTCATTAAGCCCTTGTTGCCCAGTCAAAATGGGCCGGAGTGCTTGTTAGCCACAGCGCTGTCATTTGTTGAGAGGAGTAGGTGAGCCTGGCACAAACACACAGAGACACACACATACAGAGAGATACAAGAGGGCAGATGCACAGAGTGGGTGCTGCAGATGTGGAAAAATATTTTTGCTCTGTATCTGTGCTGCTCAGTTTATTATTAATATTCTCATATGATAGTGTTAAAAGAGACACAAGCTGTGCTGCAGAAGGCAGAGCCCTGCAGAGTGGAAAGAGCTGAGGAGGAAATTCCCGAGCTCATGTTTACATCCACAGTCACTAGGTTTTCTACTTGTATGAAAAAATGAAAGGATAACTCGACAGACATCATGGAACTCATTTTTTAATTGTATAAAAAAAATAATATAGGGGTTAGCACTGTTGCCTCACAGCTAGAAGCTTCCGAGTTCAAATCCCGGTTCAGACGTAGGGTGCCTTTATTTTGAAAGGACAGCTGAAGAGAGACAGGAAATGTTGGTGGTAGAGAGTGGGGGACGACATGCACCTAATGAACAGCAGACCGGCAGTCGAACCTGCGATCAGTGCGTCGAGGCCTCAATACATGGGGCGCCTGCTCTACCAACTGAGCCAAACCAGCGCCCCGTAGCCGTCCGTTCAGTGTGGAGTTTGCATGTTCTCCTCGTGCATGCGTGGGTTCCCTCTGGCTTCTTCCCACAGTCCAAAGACATGCTTGTTAGGTTCATTAGTGACTCCAAATTGCCCGTAGGTGTAAACGTGAGTTTTAATGATTGTCTGTTTCTGTGTCAGCCCTGTGACTGACTGCCGATCAATACAGGGTGTACCCTATTCTGATCCTGAATTAGATTCTGATTGAAGTTGGGGTTTTATTGTAAATTATGCAACAAGAGTATAGATAATGGATGATGGATGGATATGTTACGGAAGAGTTTGAGTGTTATTTCCTAGAAAGTTTTCTCTTAGTTTGACAGAAGGACTCTTTTTTTATATTAATATATATTATATTCAAACGTTTATATTAATCTTAAAGCATGAATTGTGCGCATGAGAAAACAAAAGTTAATTTAAAGTAACAATCTTGAATATTTCACCCACTGGCAATAATCGGTAATTACGGGAGCACACGTCTCAATTTAACCAGACATTCATCTGAGTGTTGAAGTTGTATCTGTAGTCATGGATCTTTTCTTTGTTTGTTCAGCCATAGTAGATAACTGTTTACTCGCAACACTTGCAGAGACCGGAAAAGCAGCCGCTTAGCTCCGCCTACCCTCTCTGGCAGACCAACCACTGCTGAGTGATCGAAAACGCGTCACTAACTGGGTAAAGGCTTTCATCAGTGGGCCATAGGCTCAATAACCATTGTGTTACCTCATTCGGCGATAGATAGTGACATAACAGACATTTATTTTAAAGAAAAAGTTTGAGATGGTTACTTTAAGCAGAGAAATGTGTCATGGGTTACTGCAGGTCAGAGAAGCTTGTAACTGCAAATATGTGCACACCATTAATCTCAATAACATGTCATCGAAGCTGATTGGTTGATCCAACTCCTGTCATGAAATCCTTTATTACACAAATGAAGAAAACCTGTGCCTCTGTGCCTCTGTCCTGTGTGGAGAAGCCAGCTCCCCGCCTAAAACAGCCATTTGTCAGTGCAAAGCAGTGTGACAAGATGCTCATCCAGAAACCTTGATATCCCTGAACTGTGCATGGACTGAGGTACCTGAGCCTGAGAACGCTTGCATTTAACCATAGCCATTTCATTCAAAAATACTTACACATAACATGATAGTGATTGCACCGCTGCAGCAGACAGACTGACATAGAGATGGACTTCTAGCCAGCCAGCCAGACAGGACAATATCCATCTCTAGTCCATTTCCTGTGTCAGGAGGAACGGTGGACAAACAGGTGACATCACTTCCCGCTGAGGACAATCACACAGGAACTGTCCAACAGCCTCCAGAAGTTCTGTCATCGCCATAACAACCCTGACCACAGCCAAGAACACACAAATTCGCCCACAAACACACACACACACACTGTGACACTATTGTTAGCTCCAAACTCTCAATAAGCTCTGTTTATTGACACAAGATTGAGCATTGTACATTTCTGTCTGTCTGCGCCTCTTTTTCCCCCCGATCTAACTTCCTTTATCTACCTCTTATTTAGTCAGTTTCAGTGCTGCGTCTTTCTCTTTCAGCTGGAAACACATTGATTTAGATCCAATACCTCTCCCCTCCCTTTAGCTTCCTGTTGCAATAAATGTGGAGTTATTTGGTGTCACTTTTCATACAGCTTTATCTTCATCAACAAAAGCAAATCAATCTGAGGCGCCTGTAAAACACTGTAACATCTGGAATGAGACGTAATTGCTGCGTCCCCTGTATCCATCTTTCCAATTCTTTCTTGTGAAGTCTTTACTATCAAATAATAACAGCAGAAACCTGAAGAAAAGACAAGAAAATATACCTTTGAGACATGCTGAACGTTAAACACATGGGATAAAGGCACCATCACTGTCCGATCCATAACTTGTTTTTAAGGCTTACATACCACCTTAAAAACGCCTGTGTGGTGAAGGAAACTAAATATTATAATTAATAATGTTGATTCATCTATAAAGCCATCTTCATCTATAAAATGTAAAAGTTATGACCTTTTGGAGTAAGAGAAGGCCTTGCTGAGAGCCACAGTGCTGCTCTGCGTACCTGCAGTACTTCCTCTGGCCTGAAGGTGGCAGCAGTGGCTGCAGTTTGACAGCTCTGCTGTAGTAGAGGAAGACCTACAGCACAGAGAGCTGCGCCTACACAACTTTTCTTGTTTGAGTGCAAACAAAACATACAATAGGAGGGAATTACAAAGCGTAACAATCTTATTCAGATATTTGTGCAATTAATTGTCTGAATTGATTCACCTTTTAGTTTCTTTTTACCCGTTTGTAGTTGATTTATTGGATTTAATGAGGTGTAGTGTCTTTGTTTTGTTTCTCAGCCAGCCTGTCCTGTGTCTAAGAGTTTATTTATTGTCTTCTTTTTTACTCAAACCTGTTTTTTTTCTGTTTTCCTGGTGTGACTCGGAGAAAAAATAAGGGTACAGTGAACAGTTGATTACACATTGTCACTCTCTACCTATTTGCCTTGATTTGCACTCTTATGTGTGCTCTTAATTGATCGACTCGTCGTTATGGATCGCCTTGTGGTCGGCACCAGTCGATACTGCCAGGTCTTAGTATTCCTGGGTGAGGGGGGGAGGGCTGGGGGAGGGAGAAGGGGGGAGAAAGAAAGAGAGAGGGGAAGATATTGATCAGGTGCCGTGTGCAGCGAATTCCACGTTTACCTGACCTTCCAAACTGCTGGCATCATCACCGTGGTACTCCGCGGATGTTCATTCCTCTTTGCTTTCTTCCTTCACTGTCCTTTTGTCTCAGCCCCGTGTGGATTTGTGTGTGTGTGTGTGCATGTCTCTGTGTGTGTGTGTGTGCATGCTTGAGCTGCAGATAAAGCCTAAATTGAGCTGTTTTGATTGTTCACTGAGAGTGCCTGCAGCACAAGGCCCCTCGGCTGAGGAGCGCACACACACACACACACACACACACCCTCACATTCAGCCCCGTTTCCAGTCACTCTGCACTCCCTCTCCCCCTGCTTATTTTATTAAGTGGTGTTGGCAACAGCAGTGAAATTCTTTTAATTACTAGTCAGAATAACTTTCTGTCTTTGGAAATAAGCGGGCGACTTGTTAACACCAAACTCTGAAAACAGCCTCCTGCATGTCTTAATGTCTCAGTGCTGCTAATCTGGGTTTACACGTCTTGCTTTTTGGGGGCTAGATGAGCTTTGGGCCTGACTATAGGGAGGCTGTTTCGCAGAAGGTGTCTTGGAAAATAAATAAGCTGAAGATTAGCTGCTCTAGGGCTGTCCGCAACTTAAGCATTACAGAGTGGTCGTGAAATTCCCTGTCGCGTTTGTCAGAAGATTTATTCGAAGCATCGGTTGAAATTGTCTCTCTAGTATTATTATTGACCTGCAAATGGATTCAGCCACGTAGAAGGAGAAGTTTGTCTTATTTGATCCTAACACAGCTAAGAATTATAGAACCAGATAGCCACAGTGTATTGATGTCATAGGTATGGGTCACATTTTACTCCATTAAAGAGCGGCTTCATTCGACGTGAGTGTGCAGAATCGTCTCCCCTGGGAATCCCTTTGCCTAGCCTTCCACATTGAGAAGAGATGCATTGGCATGTCTGCCTTCACAAGGATTTAAGAGGGGAAATACATATTTGTTGATTTGAAAAGGGAATGAACCTGAACCAGAGTCCACTGATACCATACAATTATGCAAATGCACGTTTAAAAAAACAAACTGCACGCAAATGATTTGGCGGAAACGCTTTGGGAGAGCGAGAGGTGCGTACGTGTACATGTGGATGTTGGCATGCGAAAAACAAACGCACCGGACATTGTTCTGCGTCTGTACACACACACACACACTTGCATGCACACGCGCAGATACACACACTCCAGGGATGATGTCTGGCTAGGTGGATAAAGTAGTGCTATTGTAATTCGATAGATGGCTTTCCCTAAGATAATCTGCCTTAAACAGATGATCATTTTGGGAGTAGATTTGATTGATGTGGGACAGGCAGGAAGAACAAGAGGGAGAGAGGACGTCTCTGTTTTTAAGTGTGTGTGTGTGTGTGCGCGCGTGTGTGTAATAGAGAGAGAGAGAGAGAGAGGAAATTAAAAGGGTACGATGGTGAAGAACACTAGTCGGTGCCAGCTGGACTCTAAATGATGCTCAAACTGGGACTTCTCTCTCTCTTTGCGTCCCTCTCTGTGTCTCTGTCCCTCTTCATGTTGTCATTGTTTATTTGACCAATCACATCGTCCTGTTTTCTTTTGTTTTAGATCCTTTTTTTTATATGTGATGGTGTCGGCCATGTTTAACTTAAATCATTTAAAAAACTTTGCATGTGTTGACCCAATTGTGGCAGCATTAGTTCCAGGTACCTATTTTCTACGTCCTGTAAGATGTTATCTAATATGCGGCTCGGGTCAAGGTTAAATGTGGCTCCACTATAATTTTATTAAACATAGTTTTGGTTTCATTATCAACCAGTTGCCTGAATGGGAAGATATATTGTCAGGGTTTTGATGTTGCGTGTTAGGATGCAAGCGGGCAGTGTTTTATTTATTAGGTTGATATAAAATGTTATGAATTCAACGATACAGTGTGAAAATCATGTAGGAGTATCAGGTTCTTAAAGGGCCAGTTTACCAACATTACAAAAATACACCAAATCTATCTAATGTGGGAAAATTGACCTCTTAAAAATCCTTTCACCTGCCATCCACTTTTTGTAATATTTATATGATTATAATCCATTATGTGTCGACTAGTGTACCAACTTCCTGTGTTTCTTTCCCTCTCCTCCTCAGCATCTCTGCTACAAACTCCTCATCCGCATCCATCGTCATCCACCAGCCCTTCTCGTCCTTTCTTTTATTCTGAGCGGACTTTCATTTAAAAAAAAAAAAAAGAAAATATTGGAGCAAAAAAAAACAACCCCTCTTTTCTTCCTTCCTTTTGCTCACTTCCATTTGTATTTTGTGTTTTCCTCTCCTGCTCTCGCTCACTTTTCCTCTCTCTCTTTCTGTCTTCCTGTCCCTCTAATCCTCCGCTCAAGCCCCCAGGTTGCCGTAGAAACATCAATAACATTCCTGCTTGACAACATCTTAGTGCATTAAAGTGGTCGTAGGGAGGCTCGGCCCAACAGAGGCGCACTAACACACACGAACACACATGAAAACACACACGCACAAACTGAAAAATATCACAAGGATTCCCGCAAAAATAGCAACCACTCTGCCGTGTTTGAACAGAAAGCAGGGGGGGAATAAATGTATTAATTCAGTACCGTTTGGTACATTTCAATGCACATATTTAATTCAGACATCACAGAACACTTTATTATATCGGCTCATCATTTCTTCCATTGGTGTCCTGATGTCTTGGAGCTCCTTTATGAGCAGAAGTTCGACACTAACAGCAGCGGTCGTCCACTCCGCTGCTTTGTTGTTGAGAAGGATGCTAATTCCCTGCTCGGTGTGCTGATGCTGCTGTGTGTGAACTCTGACCTCTGTGTGTAAGGGGGGGGGAGGTCCTCCGGCTGCAAATAGTGATTATGTTCATTATTGATTAATCTGAAAATGATTGTCTCAAGTAATTGTTTGATCTATGAAATGTCAGAAGACGGTTAAAAGTGCACATCACAATTTTCTACAGCCCAATATTCATCTTCTTGTCCATCCAACGTGCTAAAACCAACATGTTCTCTGTGGTAAATGGTTTACCACAATCAGTTATATTGCAACTTTCTAGTCACTACATGTCAGATTCACCCTTTCACACACACACACATCCATACTCTAATCAAGTGATAGGCAAGGTCACTAATCAGTAAATCATTCACATGCCTTCACGCACTGCAGTTCAGGGGGTCAGTGTCTTGCCCAGGGACACCTCGGCATGCATTGGAGGAGCTGGGGATCGAACCGCCAACATTCTGATTGGAGGGCGACCCACTCTACATCTGAGCCCCATTTTTTTCTTTTTTTCTTTTTTTTTTTTTTCATTGTAGAAAATCCTAATTTTTTGGCTTGAAAAATGACTTGAAACTGATAAATTATTAAAATAGTTTCACTTTAATTTTCTGTGACTGAACTTATCATTTCAGCTGTAGAAAGTTTTCTCTGGGATCAATTAAACTTCACAACTGTGTGCTTTTTAATTCTATATAATGAAAAATTGCTTCTTTTACAATACTCAACTCATATTTATGTTTTGAGGAGCCATTATGGTTGGGTCACTGAAAGGTCATGTGATTATTTTGATCGACAGAAGCTGAAACAAACATTTTTTTAAAAACCTTTTAGATATAAATTGAGAGAGAATAGTTTAAACTTAAAAAAAAAACTTATATTGATGGATGTTGTTGATGTTTATTAGGATATTCATGATGATATTCACCTTGTTGATATTGTTGATGATGTTAATATATATACAGTATATATAAAAATCTGCTGTGCACTGCCTGTTGGCACCTGTGTCCGATCGCACTTGAAGCTGTGGCACTTACTGACTTCGTTCCCTCCTGTCTCGATCGTTGCTTGTGTTGTATTAACTCTCAGATGTTCGTCGCTTTGGACAAAAGCGTCTGCTAAATGAAATTGCAACACTGTAATTGTTAAACTACTTTGGGTTTCCCCTGCTCTCTCTCATATGAAAACAGTTCAGTAATTGTTGCCTGACAGCATCATGGATGTGCGTTTTTCCTGTCCTGTTGTACTCTGAAGAGGATGTGTGTGTGTGTGTGAGTGTGTGAGAATGACAGCATCCGCTAGAGTCCACTCTCGGCTTAGAGTAACATCACTTTCTGTCCCCCACTCTCTCTCTCTCTCTCCCGCTCAGTCCATCTCAATTAATACTCTCCCACCTCCCTTCAAGGGCCTATTATACATTAGCCCTCTAAATCAAATCTCATGGAAATTGCCAGGGAGACTAGCGCTGCCAGTTTGACGGACACACCGCTGGATTTGTATTCAGCGCGAAGAAGAACGGCCGAGCACCTACACATGCAAAATGACAGACGCACACTCGAGCGGTCAGCCGCATGCTCGCCACCTCACTGAAGATGAAAGCGAGCAGTTTGGACACAAACACACACTCGTACACACACAGCGATGTGAGCAGTAGGTGATGCTTTTGAATACACAGAAAATGTAAGGTCATACATACAGGACAGGGAAAAAGAGTGTGTGTGTGTGTGTGTGTGCGTGTGTGTTGATAACGATGCTCTCTCTGTGACAGCGGCTGCAGATTGTTCCGCGGACAGACCTGTCATCATCCCAGTCAAATTATTCTGATTGGCTGCTGATTTCCTGATGGCGTCCCTCTGCGTGTGTGTGCGAGGGTGTGTTATGTGTTTGATTGAGAGCCAGCGTGCTTGCATGCTTGCATATTATGGGATTTGTGTGTGTGTAAGTGTGTGATTTCCTGATGGAAGCCCCGATTCATCATCTGTTGCTGTTCCCACCTGCCTCCACAGCGACTGCGCTGTGTCTAATCACTTGATGTGATTTGTGTTGGTAAAACAAACGCACCTTCCTCTGATGAGGGCCTCCCCCCTGGTGTGTGCGTGTCTGAGTGTGTGTGGGTGTTTGACGCAGGCATCCTACGGGGCTTCCAAATCAACATTGTCAAGATCCCGCTGTCCCATTATACAGAGACGAACCTTTTTGTCTGACACACACACACACGCACACACGCACACACTCCTACACAAACACACACACACCGGGCCAGATTCAGAATTTGCAGCAGATCCTTGTAAAACACTGTACAGTTGTCTTGTGAGGCAATCAGGACAGATTTATACCTTCCCAGCTTTACTTAACTGACTTTTTCTCTCTCTCTCTAACACACACGCACACACACAAACCTAAAAACCTTGTGAGTGCTCCAGTCAGACAACCACATAATGGGCTAAAGAGGTACACGAAACAGATGGGTTTTCCAGCTAGTCGCCTCGCTAATGCTAACAGGACATGTCACACGGCGAAAGAGAAGAAGAAACAGGATGAGAGAGATAAAGAGGGAGAGGAAGTGACAGAGACAGACAGAGCATTTACGTTTGTGAGGTTATGAAGCACTACTGCAAACCCAAGCAGGGTCGCTCAAGCCCTTTTTACACAGATTCCACAAAGGCATCATAACGAAGCTCTGCCATTATGCCGCCTTTATACTTGTATACAGAACCGAACAGCGCTGTGATTTAACAATGTGTTACAGCGTTTTGGAAGCAATGAAGGCCCAACGGGCTTTAGTTTAAACTTGTGACAAGGTGGGAGAAAATATCGATACAGCAATATGTTGTCGTCCTGACTCGTGCAATACAATTATCAATAGGCTGCCGCCAAATATCGATATTTTAATTTACAAATATATGGCGGCCTAAACATTTTGACTCACCGCATCATTACTTCATGACTCCTCGCAGTGGTGCTTATGACATGACTGAAGATAACGTGAACGGAAATTAACTGGCCGAAAAAGAAGTTGACAGCAAGATAAAAGAAGAAGAAGAAGACAGCAGCATAATGTCGGACAGCGGTGAAAATAAATTAGAAGATGCGACAGCCACTTTCAAATCAAAAGTCCTAATTAGTTTTTACAGTTGTTCTTTAGTTCTGTAAATTTCATTTTCTGACTGAAACCACACATACATTGTTTCATCTCCGTTTGTGTCAAATTCTGTGAAACTGAAACCAAATTGCAGTTAATAACCACATTAATCCTATACTTGAACTTTTTAGGGGCATTGTTCAGTCAATCAGATATCGTGAAGTATCATATGATTGTCTTGCAATATATCAATTATCGCAGAATCACTGTGTCGTGATATTGTTGTTGTGGGCCACGTATCGTATCACGTATCGTGTATCGTATTGCAGATTGTGGATTGCGTATCGTGTATCGTATTGCGTATCGTGTTTGTATCGTGTATAGTATCGTGTATAGTATCGTGTATCATATCGTATCGTATATCATATCGTGTATCGTATCTGATTCGTATCGTGTATCGTATCGTATATCGTATCGTATATCATATCGTATATCATATCGTGTATCACATCGTATATCGTATCGTGTACCGTATTGTATATCGTATATCGTATCGTGTATCATATCGTATATCGTATCGTATTGTGTATCCTATCATTTATCGTATCGTATTGTGTATCGTATTGTGTATCGCATTGTGTAATGCATTGTGTGTCGTATCGTGTATCGTCTTGTATTGTGTATCGTATCGTATCGTGTGTCGTATTGTATATTGTATATCATATCGTGTATCGTATCGTGTATCGTATATCGTATATCGTATATCGTATCGTATATCGTATCGTATCGTGTATCATATCATATTGTGTATCATATTGTGTATCCTATCATTTATCGTATCGTATTGTGTATCGCATTGTGTAATGCATTGTGTGTCGTATCGTGTATCGTATCGTATCATGTGTCGTATCGTGTATCGTATTGTGTATCGTATCATGTATCATATTGCGTATCCCTGCGATTCCCACCCCTACTTGTGACCGCTTTTTGAGTACTAATGGAAATGTTTATGTTGCATCTGTCTTTGGAACAAAAGGGTTAGAGATGAGAGTTGGGGCAAAATTCTCAGTCAGAATCGAACATGTCAACACCGTTTGTCTATTTGGAGTCAATTGATGCAAAGAAGTGTAAAAACGTGTTGAAGAGAAGAAAGCAGAAAAAAGTAGATCTTAAAAAACAGCAAAAAAAAAGACAAAAGAACAGAAAACTCTCACTCTCTTCCCGCTCTCACCCCGTCTTCCTCCCCTGCACCCTCTCTCCACCCCGGAGACTGTGTGTTGCCAATCTGTGCCAGGCTGTGAAACATTAGCGCCATGCAATATTCAACAGGACTAAGTCAGGCTTTTAGCATCAGGCGGGTGTAGCCTCTATATGTTTAGAGGCAAGCCTGCAGCAAGAACAATCTGATCAGCTAACAAGTGAGAGCTTTCACCGCTCGGGACGCTGTGTGATGTTTGTGTGCACGCTGCTTTTATACTCTTAAAGTGTGCCATCTGAAAAGATGCTGTGTCCTTTTCAACTAATCTGAGAGGGCTGAAAAGTGCAGAAATTATGTGCTGAATGAAATAGTTGTATTTGTCTCTTTTGAGTCACACAAGTTGTGTGTGCCTCTTGGGTTTCCTGTTTTGCTTTCTGATATTCGACCTGTGGCACGGACTCAAAAAGGAGGAGAAGATGTTGTCGGAGCGGGAGCTGAGGTGTGTATTCTTCTGCAAAGTTTTTGTCAGCCACCTTTGACACGCGCACACACTCTTCCCTCCTGCTATGTCACAGTGCAGTGTGCTTCGTCCTTCAACAATAACCCACAGAAAAGCGTACAAAGCCCTGTGAACAGACACAGGTATTAAAAAGAGTACAAACATTTCCACACAGGGAGGAAACAGTTTGCACACAACACAGACTAAACCTCTGAACTTTCTCCATCTCCTCTCCTGCTCCTCTTGTCTCCTCTCTTTGGACATTTCTGGAGACCCTCAAGACCTTCACCCAACTCTTACAACCTTCTTGGTTCAGCCAAGGGCTGGAGTCGAACCCGGGGCCCCTGTACACGCTGCAAGCGCTCTAACCGTTAAGCTAAAGCACATTTGATGACATCACTTTGGACCTTTTGAAATAAGGTTCTACCTAAGCTTTAACATCTTTAGCACTATTCTGTACCAGCAACTTAATCAATATCGTCAGTTAGTTGTGGCCATATTTTTATGACTCATATTTTGTATTTAGTTTCCATATTTTTGTCTTAATATGCTCTTATAAACATCTCCATGTGGTGTTTTTCATGTGCTACAAGACATATCAGGGACAACATGAGCAGTCATCTCCATGGCTGGGCCTGTCTGCTTTTAAACTGCAGTGTACCAAGGACACTGACTACTAACGTTAACGTTACTACTGCTAAATACTACATTTGGGCGGGGACTATGCAGATTCTGAGGGAGAAGGAGGAGATGCCTTGGGAGGATTTTTTACAAGGTAATTAAAGTATTTTGCAAAAAAACATATCAGACACAATTTATTATTTCAAACAGAGCATTTTATATGTCTTAAAACAGGAGCTGCTCTTTAAGTACAATCACATGTCATAACAATATGATGGTTTTATTGACATATTCTGGGATAATCAAAGATAAACTGTTTAAAAACTACCAAAGCCAAACAAATATGTACAGTAATATTTCTGGTTAAAATATGTGATGTGATTTATCTTAGGGCCAACTGTAAGATGAAAAAGGTTTATTATTTAAGTTTCAAGATAGGGGTGGGACAAAATATCGATTCGGCAATATAACCTCGTCCTGACTCGTGCAATACAAATACAGTGAAGTATCATTATATGCAATATATCAATTATCGTAGAATCGTTGTATCATGATATTATCGTAATCGTGGGCTTTAGCATCTTCTTGTGTCTTCCTGATTTTCTTTCCCCATTCTCTCTTTTACCCGACTCCATTTCTTCTTTGTCCTTTCCCACACTCTTCCCTCCCTCCCTCTGATCCTCTCCCTCCTCTTCTGTTTGCCTCCTCTCTCCTGTACAGTTCAAGATTGTTTCATTACCTCCTGACACTTATTATCTGTCAGAGCTGCCCGCTCTCTCTTATGTACACACAGTATATCTCTTCATATTTCCCTCTCTTTGACTCACTTTATCCACCTCCACACTCTCACTCACTCACACATACCCTCCTCTCCGTCCTGGTGCTGAATCCACTGCTCTGGTTTAAACCTACCCACGCCATCTAACCTCGCTGTTAATCTACGGTCTCTCCTCTCCTCTCCTCTCCTCTCCTCTCCTCTCCTCTCCTCTCCTCTCCTCTCCAGCAAACAGCAGCTCCTGAATAATTGCAGCGAGGAAGAAATTTTCAATGCATACGTGATGGGCTCTGTGAAGCATCTCTCTCTCTCTCTCCCTGTGAAAGTCTATCCCTTCTTCTTAATCCCACCTTGTCTAACTGAAGAGCCTGGTTTTCCACACACTAACACACACACACACACACACACACACACACACACACACACACAGGCTACACACAATTTGGATCAGAGAGGAAATGCATATACGGAGGGAAACTTATCTCCCAGTGGCACCATGTTACTCGATACACACACTTTAAACGTCAACTGTCCGGTAGCACCCACTCCTTTACACACACATACATCTATTCACATACATCCACAGGTCAACCGCTGTTTGTAACAGGACCTTAATGAGAAGTGGCTTTCTGTATAACGAAAACACTCGAGTTGTTGATCATTCACGTCGCCCATACATCTGTTCAATAGCGCAGCGTGTGTGTGCGTGTGTTTGTGTGTGCGCGCTTGTGTGTGTTTTCGCGTCCTTGTGGAGGTGTGTGTACGTGAGATCGCACATTATGTGGAGTGTTTTAACACTGTCATGATTATGTGTTGTCAAGTGGGAGGAATCACTTCCATTTCTAAAAAGGCAACGGCATAATGATGTTAACACACACACACACACACACGCATACACATGCTAACACACACAACAACAACAACAACAACAATGCATCCCACAGAGGGATTTTGAAGAGGTAGAGTGTTTTGCTCACTTGACGAATAATACAGACAGACCTTAAAGGGATAGTTCGGATTTTTGGACACCAAGTTGTATGAAGTATTTGTTAGTAGTGTGGTGGATGTGAAGCTATTAGCTTACTCACCGAGTCCCGTGGTCGGAGTTCTGGCCGGTTCCGAACGTAGAGTAAGTAGTTCCGGTGAGATGCCAGGGTCATGAAACCAAAAAGTTTTACCCTACAAAAACAACACGCAGGCAATGGTGATCCATTTTCAACACAAAATCACCGTCCTAGGATTTCATTCACTGCGCCATTTTTTTGGCACTATTTTCTCTCTTAAACAATCCAGTATCACTACGCCTGCTGCAGGCCGGTTTCTCAGGTAAGCCGACCTAGTAGCCGTTGATTCTGACTGATTTGTGTTCTCTTGGAATCAGCTGATGGATCACATCGCCTGAGAAACCGGCCTGACGCAGGCGTAGGGATACTGGATTGTTTAAGAGAGAAAATAGTGCCATAAAAAGGGCGCAGTATACGAAATGACTTTGTGTTGAAAATGTATCACCGTTGCCTGTGTGTTGTTTTTGTAGGGTAAAAGTTTTCAGGTTTCATGACCCTGGCATCTCACTGGAACTACTTACTCTACGTTCGGAACCGGTCAGAACTCCGACCACGGGACTCGGTGAGTAAGCTGATAGCTTTACATCCACCACACTACTAGCAAGTACTTCATACAACTTGGTGTCCAAAAATCCAAACTATCCCTTTAACACCGGTATGTGTGTGTGCAAGTAGCTCACATCTCTAGCAAAAAGTTGACACACAAACATGCACACGCGCACACACCCCTCGTTCCTGTGCGTTAATCCCCCCCCTCCCTCCAGCTGTGCAATCATCATTTAAAGGTGTTGTCTGTATAATTTCTGTGGATTATGTGATTAGGAAGCTATTGTGGCAGATTAATGTGCGAATGAGGTTAACCCGTGATGAAATGGCTTTTGTCAGCCTGTGCCCTCTGCAGGGTATTCTAATGCTTTGTCCTTGTCCTTGTGTGTGTGTACATGTGTGTGTGTGGAAGAGAGAGAGAGAGAGAGAGAGAGACAGGTGTAGGCCAAAGCCTTGTAATCTTTAAGCCTACGTATTTATTTATGATCATATGTCTCGATTTATTCCGTTAATGTGCCGGATTTAACCCTCACCTCACTTAAACTCTCCTCATCCTCTGTCCTCCTTTCCTTTTCTCCTCCCTACATTAACTCCATGGAGAGAGACCGGGGTGACACAGCTCAGAGCAAGAGCCGTAGTTGGATCTAGATGGAGCCTTAAAGAGAGGAAGGCACGGCCGTGGCAGAGCCTGGAGCCAGCTGTCACAAATAGAACATTTAATAGTGTCTCCCTTTCTCTCCGTCTCGGCGGAGCTGGTCCGCTGTCGGCTCAGGTCATCCCAGATAGGACTCTATCTTAGGATGATCTCACTGACAGCACCCACTTTAGACTAATCACTCCATTTAGACTGGAGTGGCCCTGAGGTGGGAGGGAGAGAGAGGGAGAAAGAGAGAGAGATGACAGAGATGAACAGTTACTACCCCGCAGGAGGAGAGGGAAATGAGGGAAGATCCGAGCGAGGGAGACGGATTGTTAAGAGAGAGAGAGAAACGACAGACCGATACTAAATGAGAAGAAAAGAGAGATGGCAAGCAAGTTTATTTTCAGGGCCGCATGTGAAGCATAATAATTGTTAATTGGAATGAGAAGTGTTTTGCTAACCTTGGGATGTTTGTGTGAATATTTATGTCAGAGTCTGTTTATGCAGCCTGACTGTTTATGTGTGTATGTGGAGGAAACAGGAGGAGGAGCTTTAAAGGTGAACATTTACCCAGATTGCACCCATCGGATCATTGTGTTTCTTGCTATCACTATCCAGGAAGTAGTCCCCCTTAGACTCCGCCCACATCTATCTTCAATTTGACTTACCAACTGGTCTGTTATTGTGCTCATTATCAGCCATCTCCTCAATATTGAAGTTTCTAGGTTGGATTAGTAATGCCAGAGACAGAAGAATGGCCACACAAAATTGCAACAAACATGGATGCATTTGACTCATCTGTTTCCATCCCATGCTACAAAAATGGTCCTTTACAAAATGCTTTTATGTCGTCATTATTCACCCGCAGATATTTCCCAAGACTGGCTGGATGCTTCAACTCTATTTGTTGTTCAAATTCGTTGCTGACGTTCGGACTTGTTCCTCAGACCCTTGGCACAATTTGCATAAAACTGTGAGATTTTTTCTGTTGGAATCTGAACTGATTCATTCATAAAACTCCTTCGAATGTTCATAAGAACTGGCCTCAGCAGCACCGGTAGCTGAATTGTCTGAATTGCTAGCACCATTAGCTGTGCCGGACGCATGACGGGGGCTGTGAAGCTTCAGCTGCCGTGAAACACACTAACTGCAACTCTCAGTACCTTTCAGAACGTGAGCAGTCTTTCACTGTCTCCAGAGTGAACTATGTTCTTGTTCATGAGTTGCAAATGTATTTTTCTCCAGTTTAACAGACATTAAGTTAACTGCTCTCACCATCAACAACTGTTTTATGATGTCGACCAGTTGGACACATCCAAAACTGATTTGAAAGATTTTCATAACCTTTTCTTTGGATTTCCCCTAGACAGCTTTGGATTCTCCTGAGCGGTCTACAATAGTTTTGTAAAAGTAAAACACCTGCTTTCTGTCATCTGTTCAATATTATCTTTGACAAAGAATCAACTTAAACCTGGGACTTTAAAACAGTAATGCAGGGTACACACTGCAAGATAATCAAGTTGATTTTGGGCCTGATTTCCCCCTTCCAACAAAAGTAAGCAAAGTCCAGATTTTTTGATGGTTCTAAAGATTATCTCCGTTTTCCGGTGGCGTGAGGTATGTTAAGAATCATTTTACTTCCCCTGATCTGCTCGGAAGAATGTCGTGGCCGCTCCGATTTCAAATCGTAAATATTAAACATGTTCAATATTTATGATCCGATAACCTGTTGTGTGGGGGGAACCTGAGGACAGCCGAGCATGCACTCAGCGGATGGCAACTCCAAATATTCGCGCCGTCTCCATGACTTCATCCAAATTCCAATGTTTGTTTACCCTAAAGTCTCGTTGTACTGCGAGAGATTTTGCGAGATTTCCAGTTGTGAGAGCCGGGACCTTGGTGGTTGGTGAATGGAATCTGTTAGTGTGTGCTGTTTTGGTCATATCGTCGCTCTCCACACACTATAGGAAAAAAACTGTTGAATATATCATTATGTGTGTCATGTGTGGGGTGTCATCTTGAACATCTGTTAAGGTTTTAAAAATCTTTTAGTGTGGGCCAGACTTAAAGCTGGTTAGCTTAGTTAGGGTCACATGGTACAAGAAGCAGGAACCTGGGACTTAAGACATGACTGCTCACCTTGTCTTGACAGTACCAGTGCCTTCATCATATTGTTTCTACAGAGTACCTGCACACTGTCTGTTGACAGAACCCTCTGATCCCTGATGGATCCGTCTATTCCCCGGAGGCCTCTGTGTGTTTGTGCATGTATGTGCTCTTTTTACTGTATGCCAGTTAATAATGCACAATAGCTCCATCCCTCCCCTGTGTTCCATCCCGTCCTCTCTCGCTGTGGAAGATAACCTCCACCTGTCACTCCTCGCCCATTCTTCCCTCTCTCTCTCTCCTTCCATCCCCGTGTGTCCCTATTCATGCAGAGTGATGGAGTTGCTCCGACTTGCCGATGCCTTTCAATGCGGGCAAACACACACACACACGAACACAGAACACACACATGTTCACCACTCATTTACCTGACTCAATGCCTCTATTCTCTGCCTCCAAATTGACCGTTGGCTGGACAGATGGACGGGTGACCCATGGTGGTCCCTCTCTCTCTCTGCTCGCTCTCCCTCGAATACACACACACACAGAACACACACACACTCAGAACGCACTCACAGGAACAAGACAACACAAATATGTTGTCCCCCCCTTCTTTTTAAATTTCAATTGTCAATTCTTCCGGCCCTTTTTCTGTCCCTTTTTCTAGTGCTTAAATTTAACCAACTGTTAAGTACCTTTAATTGGTTGATTTTCAGAGATAGACTTTAGATCGAGTTAGTTTTCTTTGTCGTTTTATCTTTGAATCTATTTTTAAAACTCTAAAACTTCTAATTCTGAGTATATTGACACACTGACAAAAGGAATTTGACTCTGGTTCTTTTCCGTGGTGGGAATCACCTGATGCCCGACATGACCCACACCTACAGGCAGTTTAGATTCACCAACTAACCTAACGAGCACGTCTGTGGACTGTGGGAGGAAGCCGGAGTACCTGGAGGGGACACACGCATGCACGGGGAGAGCATGCAAACTGCACACAGGAAGGCCCACTTCGTCCCAAGCAGGGTTCGAACGTGGAACCTTTTTGCTGCGAGTCGACAGCGCTAACACCACTGTGCAGCCTCGCAATCTGTCCATCTCGCTCATTCATTTCTCTTTCTGTCATAAAAACCATAACAATGAATGTAAACTTGTAGAGTTGTGCTCTATTACAGGTATTCTGACCAGCACAACTTTAAATACATTATTGTTCATAGATACATTTAAATGACTAATGATGACTCCGTCCTTGACCTCTGCTGACCTCACCAGAGAAACACACAGGATATATAGTAGACAGAGGAGGCTGTTTTTAAAAAAAAAAATCAATTTTAAAGATGAACTTTTACATAAATTCTACTTTAATAATTATGAACTTAAAGGTCAACACTTTATCTGTTTATCTATACAGTATTGCCAATGCAAAATAGTGGGTACTAAGCTGTATCGTTTTTTCCTCCATCCCTTTTCATGAGCTGTAAATATATTTATTTAGACTGTAAGATACATTATAGAAGTACAGCTGAAGGAAACTAAGCAGAAATACACATTTAGTTATTCTATACACATTAGGAAGTATGAAAATATGCATTTTCAATGTCTTTTTTGGTCCAAAACCCACAAATATTCAATTTACAATGAGAGAAGCAGCAAGAGGCGCTTGTTTAGCTCAGTGGTTAAATTGCGCGGCCCATGTACAGAGGCGATAGTCCTTGAAGCGGCGGCCCCGACCCCAGACCCTTTACCACATGTTGTCCCAACTCCCTCTTCCCCTGTTTCCGACACTGTCCACCGTCCTCTCTTTCTCCCAATGAAGGCATAAAAAGCCAAAAAAACTGAATTTTTGCATTAAAAAAATAACTAAAATAATCAGCAGATTGTTAAAATAGTTGCTGATGATTTTTCTCTAAGATACTTATAGATTATTGTCAGCTTAACAACAAACACACATTGTCTCTTTACAGGTTCTATGCTATTGCACAGTGCATGATATTTACCCTGCATACAGATCTATGAAGGGAAGAAACATACAACATGTGTGATATACCTCTGACAGGCCTGGCCTCGACATGCCGCGTGTTGGCTGAGCTCTTTATCATACATAACTGTGGCTTTGTCAACAGTCTGCGGGCCAGATCTTTTCCATCTGAGGTTAATCCCACAGAGAGAGACGGATCCCAAACCTGAATATTACCGCAGCTCAAATCTCCACACAGTCAGACGCCACTACTCACATCTCACACCTTCACACGGAGGGGTTTGCATGTCAAGATAAGTGGAAAAGGTAAAGGGAGACAAACACACTCCTGTGCAGTACACTGAATGGCGGATGCACACACCGCATAAACACTTATGCATGCGCACAGGAAGACACACAGAATGGAAACACACACAGACACACTGGCAGTGGAGCTCATCTGTGTGGTATCTGCTCTCTTCTCTCTGCAGTAGGCAGATAAGTGCCATAGTCAAACCAGCGAGGGAGAAACACTGTAGTAGATAGGCCCTGTAGCTGCACTCCGTACTCCCTGCGGTGGCTCTGTGCATGTTTGTGTTTGACTGAGGCTGAAACGTATTCTAAAATTTACGGAAATCTTTTCTTCCTGAATTTCAGTCATTTATAGAGAAAACTAGGTGTTAGATTTGAGTCAATAAAGTTATTTGTAAAGCTTGTGTCTGTCTACCTGCCGTTTTGCTACAGAAGCACTGAAGCTGTTAGAACACTTTATCCTGTAAGTACCACACCTTTGCCTCGTTTACGAGGGGGATAATTCAATAATCAGCAATTCAATGGCATCCATACAATTACACAGTTCAATATTATTTAAACCAAAGTTAAATCATCAACTTTACCATCGTCTTAGACATACGCTTTTATTTTGAAATTGCAGCACGTCTTTGTTTCCCTCCAAGCACCAGGTAGATAATGAAAGCCAGCACAAAAATGACTTTTTATTTGTGAAATATTTTGGCTTTAGGTTTATTAATCTTTGGAGAGGTTAGTATCAAATTGTAGAATCGTGACTTGCCTGAAATTCTCTGATTCTTTGTCTAGAGCATTTCCAATCCTTTACACAGGGTTCTTCAGAGCACCAGAAATAACTCTTAAACCTAAAAATGTTTTTGTGTGCATTAATGGGCCTTACATTTCCCACCCTGCTTTGCCCTCCTCTACGGTGTCCATATCTCTCCTCATTATTTGTATAATCATGTGTTTACTGTTTGCACAAGGATTAAAAGGACGAGCCCAGACTGCTAACATCCCATAATGAGAATGAACTCGGTAATAGCCAGATAGCTGGTTGGCTGTTTTATAGTCTCATCTTTGTTTTGCCTCTTTAGCCTGTGATCTCTGTGCTAACACAGTTGCATAATTTGACTCTAAACTAATTTCTCACATTTTTTTGTCATCTGTGGACTGAATAGAAACAGTATTGTATGTGCACTTTTATACATTCATTACATACGTGCTGAAGTAGAGTATAACAGCACTTGGACTTTAATGTGTACCACTCCTACTTAGGTTTTCTGCCTGCTGCATTGTTACAGGAAGACAAAACGTTTTCTTGTGATTTACTTGTTATTAACGTGTCTCACCTTTGCCCAAATTTGTACATCATGATGCAGATTTGTAAGAAGTAAACATTCAAGCTTTGTCAGATCTGTCCTCAAGAGGAGAAAACTACTTTTAAAATGCTCGCTTGTTGAATGGAGGTCGGATCGATCTGATGCATTCGAGGAAGTCGGGAAATCTGAATCGGCTTTCGTGACAGCGTCAAGGGAATTCATCTCAAGTCAAATTTTAGATCTAGAACAGATTGTTAGCTGAACTTACATCCAGATGTCTGTTTGTAGAGATTAATAAGAAGCTAATGCGCCGCGGCATGCTGATACGTGATTGGTCAATATTACTTGGACTACAAACATGGACTACAAACAGAAACCAGAACACTTGCCTTCCCGGTAATCCACGTCCCTGCCTACAGATTCGTTGTCCTGGCTCCTGCAACACAATAATCGTTAGGCTGGCGCCAAATATCGATATTTAAATTACAAATAAACGGCTCTCTTAACAGATGTCCTTGTGATTTTGACTCACCGCGTCACTACTTCATGACGTGATGGCGCTTATGACATGAATGAGGGTAACGTGAACGGAAATGAATTGGCCAAAGAAGAAGTTAATCAGATATTGTGATGTATCATTATACGATTGTCTGAAATATATCAATTATTGCAGAATCGCTGTATCGTGATTTTATTTTTATTGTGGGCCATGGATCGCGCGTCGTATCGTGAGTTACCGTGCGACTCCCGCCTGTTTTGTTAAATGTGCTACTGCTGATGACTCAGTCTTTGCTAAGTGCTGCAAATGTGCTTCATTCAACCAAGTTCAACCAGTGTCCTGATCTCGCATTGAAAGCCATTGAAACCACGAATGATCAAAGATTTCAGAGATAGATGAGCGCGAGGATAAAATGCTGTTTTTCCACCATAATGCTTTTCTGCAACGATCCAACAGCAGCTTGTGTGAACCGCTTTGATTTCTTCTCCAAGATTCTGCCTGCCTCTTTGCACTCGTGTGACCTGATGTGGTATCATACAGTAGAGCACCGCTCTGAAGAGCTCCATTGATCTGTACGCTGACCGATAGACCCGTAGACTGCTGCAAAGCCCTCTGGGTAATAAAAAAAAGTGGCAGCAGTTTATCTCCTAGCAACATACACTAACATCATCCTGAGGTCTTTCTTCCTTCTTTCTGTGTCACACTCTTTTATTTTTCTCTGCCTCCGCAGACCCAACAAACACTTGAGTAGACTCCTTTTGACTGCCAGTACTCCCCCTGTGTGTGTGTGTGTGTGTGTGTGTGTGTGTCCCTCAGGGGTCCTTGTGCATGTCCATCTCTGTGCTTTCTACCATGCAGGATAAAAGCCTTTCAGCTGTGACTGCTGCCAAATCAGCCCCTGCCACACCACCGCAACTCCACTCCAGCACCAGTTAACTATCACACTGCTGTCATTAGAAACAGAGTGTGTGTGCATGTGTGTGTTTGCGTGTGTTAGAGAAAGAGAGATGTGGAGGATGAGATAGAGAGGAATAGCGGGCCCAACGATCTGGGTCACAGGATTCAGACGAGTGAGCATCAGTGATATGTTTCTGATCAGGTCCACTGGTGTGAACTGAGTCCACACAGCAGCAGCTAAGAAAACACTCCGGATAGACTCGATGTGAGTGCAGGGTTCAGTGGAAGGGGCAAATATGGTGTATTATAGGCTAGCTTTATCCACTCACAATCAGACACCACTTAGAAAGCATCTTGCTTCCTGAAAGGATGAACCCGGTGGCAGTCTGTGTTTTCTTTTCTTCAACAACTCTCAAGAAAAGACCGAACCCACCTTTATTCATGAATCTATCACAATAACAGTGCTACCTGTGTGCTTGATACAGCTTATTCCTCCGTGTGCGTGGACAATGACATTTTGTTCTCATAACTAATTCTTTTTATGAGAACGTTAGGTGTAGTGAATTTCAAGTCAAACTAGACGGATCAGCCATAACATTATGACCACCTGCTTATTATTGTGTAGGTCCCCCTTTTACCACCAAAACAACCCTGACCCGTCGAGGCATGGACTCCGCTAGGCCTCTGAAGGTGTGCTGAGGTATCTGGCACCAAGACGTGAGCAGCAGATCCTTTTAAGTCCTGTAAGTTGCGAGGTGGAGCCTCCATGGATCGGACTTGTTTGTCCAGCACATCCCACAGATGCTCGACTGGATTGAGAAGTCAACACCTTGAACTCGTTGTGTTCCTCAAACCATTCCTGAACCATGTTTGCAGTGTGCATTATCCTGCCACTATGAAGGGGTGTACCTGGTCTGCAACAATGTTTAGGTAGGTGGTTCGTGTCAAAGTAACATCCACATGAATGGCAGGACCCGAGGTTTCTCAGCAGAACATTGCCCAAAGCATCACACTGCCTCCCCCGGCTTGCCTTCTTCCAGTACAGACAGGGGCCATAATGAGATCATCAATGTTACTCACGCAACTTTTCAGTGGTCATGATGTTATGGCTGATCGTCATATATTAAGGCTTACATTTAGACATAATGGTCAGGGGCACGGTCACTTTGAGTGACGGTGGGTGCTACTTGCTGTCTGCTAGGTGTCACTTCAGCTACAAGTTTCTCTTTGCCATATGGCCGCAGCGAAATTTCCAATAATGAGGCTTCAAATATGCAGTCGACAAACCAGTGGGTGACGTTACCTGTAAATGCTTCAGAAATCAGACAGTACTTATCAGTATTTATAATCAGACTTGTGCGTAATTTAAGTGCATGAAATTCTTCTTTAGACATAGTGGAAAGATTTTGATTTTAATTTTGAAACTAATATCTCAGTCACATAATTTGTTGTGTGAGAATACCATCCTCATGTTTTCTCCTGGAAGATGTTTGCGATTTCTCCACACTGCTGGTGCACACATGGAAACTCTTACAGCAGGATTACACATAACGTGAAGAGTATCTACCATCATCTGCTTACATGTAATTGGGGTTTAGTGTGTAGAGGATGGGCTACTTAGGGTTTAAGTTATGGCATTAGGTTTCATTGTCTTTAAGTTGAGGCCTTGTGAACTTTCTATTTCTTACTTAACCAAACAGGGTTTCAGTTGTGTCTACCATTAACATCCAATTTAAAGGTTAAGTGCACGCTTCCTCCTGTTATGTTTAAGGAGTTTAAGTTACAGCCGCCCCGAAGCATCTAAGTAGAAGGGTTAATGGGGCAGACTACATTATCTAACGGTTAAGTTAGCCACTTATGGTCGGACCAAAACATGTAACTTACAGGGTTAAGGGGGCGCTTCCACCCTCGACCTCCTCTACTAACCAGCTCATAATCCAGGTAGCTCGCCTGTTGACGACTGTGTATCGGAGGATGTAAGTAGCTTTACGTGGTTAAGACCCTTCACGGATCAGACTGCACTCCTGTTTGTCTCACCGGAGCCTTAAGGGTAAGATTTGTCACAGAAATGGCTATGATTCAAACTTCTAGTAACAAAGACATTAAAAACCAATCCTAACCGTATCCTTTTGTCTTCCTTAAGTGGAAAATAAAGCTCAATTAACAGTGCTTTTACAGATACGAAGATGTATCTTCTTTCCGCCTCCTGCGCAAGAATACTCTGTAAGACAATAAATGATTGGTAAAAATCCCGAGCAGGAACTCGGAGGTTAACAAAGCTGCAAAGAGGAGAAGGAGGAGGGGGGAAGGAGAGCTGACACGTAAATGGAGGCGAGAACAGGAGAGGAGAGAGGAGCGCTTTCTGACAGCAGAGGTGAGGGGTCAGATGTAATCAGCACCTCTGTAATTCTTCTCAGCAAGTCAATTCTCTGTTTGTTTGTTTTTAATATTCTCCCTCCTCCCAACCAGGCTGCATTTGTGTGTGTGTTTGTTGGGGGAATGAGGAGATGAGAGGCCGACTATCAGATGGTACGTGAGTGAGCGGTTAGCCTCCTTACAGCTCACGTTTTGGGTCTTTGATTATATATATTTTTTTGGGGGGGGGGGGGGGGGGGCACTGGAATAAATGGTTGTGGTTTTATCTGTGTGTACGAGTGTTTGACGGGTGCAGAGGTTAAGAAGATGCATTTGGTTTAAAATATCTCAACACTTCTTTTCTCTTTCTTTCCTGCCCCCTCCAACCTTTCCTGCTCTGTCAATCATTCTTGTTGCCACGGTGATGGAGAGGATTGCATTAACATGGAAATAACACATTAGGTATGCTTGAGTTTGTATGTTTGCCATATGGCATATGTTATGTCTCATCCAGCGTGTCTGGTGTTTGTGAGTTATGAGTTAACCCCATTTCTGTGTGTGTGTGTGTGTGTGTGTGTGTGTCGCACACACATGCACACACAGCTGTCATTAAAACACAGCTGACTCTGTAACCTGCCAGATGACATATGACCCTTATGCCCACAGTACTCTAACCTGCTCGCTCACAGCTGGCTCATATGAGTGTGTGTGTGTGTGTGTGTGTGCGTGTGTTTGTGTTTGTGTGTGTATGTTGAGCAGTCAGAGAGTGTAGTTGAGGAAACAACAGGGTTGATAATTGGACATGTCCGTCGAACACACAAGCGCCGTCCCCTCCCCACCGAGCAGCTATAAACATGTAAATGAGAAGACCGCAGCTCTCCTCCTCGTCCGTCCCCTCCATTCCATCACTCATCACCACGTCCACCTTACAATCAGCATGTGCAGGAGATCAGGACGTATGGTCTAGTTGGTCCTAGCAGGGACACTGTCTGACTGTGCTGGCAGGGGGGCTCTGCATGGTGATTTATATGATGGGCAGGGGGGGACAGCACGTCTGAGGACAGACAGGAAAGTGATGGACAACTTATCTGTTGGAGTAAGATTAAACATTAAACAATCCACGACGGTTTTTACGTGCTCGGATTTCAATCAGTACAAAATATAAAGGATGCCAATGAAAAGGAAACAAAATAAAATGTATCAGACTCCAGTTTCAGTCCAAAGTTTTAAACATTTTTGTACCGCAAAGAGGTCACAGAGAGGATATATTGTTAGGAGGCTGACAAACATAACAGAGCATATCTTCACTGGGCTACGTCATGTGTCCAATTTCCTGTTTGTCTTTAGGTTCAGACTTCCAAGAAAAAGTTTTTTAGAGATGTTTTCGGCCTTTTGCCTTTATTTAAAAGAACCGTGAAAAGAGAGGGAATATAGGAAAAAGAGAGTGAGGGAATGACAGCCGGAGTCAAACAGGGAACAGGAACAGATTGTGCTTTTACTTGAATATTAAACAAGTGTACAAACTGACAGGATCTTATGTTTATTAAAGTTCTGTGTGCTGACCATCAAAGAAAGGTCGGCCGTATATGTTAATTTATGTTTATTGCTGCTGCTGGATCACATGGCTGTGCGCGTGCGTGCATAATGCTGGACAGTGAATTAGTATCTGGGCAAGATTGTCGGTGCAGCAGGTAGTTATGTTTGAGGTTTATGAAAAAAGTACCTCCCAGTTCTGTGTGTGTGAGTGTGTGTCTGTTGTTGCGTGTATTAGAGAGAGTGCGCATCAGAATGAGGGCGCATGATATAGAGCTTGGTGTTGTTTTTGGTCCGTGAGCGGCTCAAGCAGGAATCTCCCTGAGGTGAAGCAGGCGTGTGTTGAGGAAGCAGTGAGCTTTCCCTTGCCTTTTGGCATCAACAGAGTATGAGCTTTGAGCCTCTCTTTATTAATACTAGACAATAAAATAACGTTGGAACTCTATTGTGCTGGCGGGAATGGTCAGAATCTTTGCTGGAGCGGATGGGAGTGGACAACACACATTGTGGGATCGGGCGGTAATGGTCAGAAATCCAACGGGAGTGGGCATGAGCGGGATTAGGTAAATAGTGTGCTTTCGCGTCCATGCTTCTGTCTGGAAAGAATATCAGTTACAACAGGTTACATTATTCCAACTGTTTCATCTGCAAATCCATCCATCCATTATCTATACCGCTTATCCTGTTCAGGGTCACGGGGGCGGCTGGGGCTTATCCCATCTGTCATTGGGCAAGAGGCGGGGTAAACCCTGGACTGATCGCCAGTCGAACACATAGAGACAGACAACCACACTCATGTTCACATCTACAGGCAACTTTGAGTCACCAATAAGCATGTCTTTGGACTGTGGGAGGAAGCCGGAGTACCTGGAGGGAAACCCACACACGCAAACTCCACACAGAAAGGCCCACTTCCTCCAGTGCAGCCCTCATCTGCATATATACAGATTTAATTCAATTAAACAATTAAATTTCATCTGGTGGGACAACAGAGATCTGAACAGACCCGACTGATTTAGTTCTAATCCTTTACTATGGTGCAAAGTGAAAGCTGCTCAGTCAGTCACATTCCTCTGTCTGTCTTTTTGTCACTACGCAGTCTTTCAGTCAATCAGGTAGTTAGTCCAACAACATTTCAGTCAATCTGGAGTCGGCCATGTATCTTGCTGCTCCTCAATAATAGGCAGTATTAGTCTAAGTAGTGTTGACTAAGTGTGCTGGTAGCAGTGTTGCATTTACACAGAAAAGCTTCCATCAGTATCCATACAACATCGGCAATTGTGGCGTCTGGGAGGCCACGGGAAAGGTAATTTGAGCAAAAGAAAATGACACCTTGGGGAAAAAAAGGAAGATCTAGCAGTGAAATAGAGAAAGTATAAAGAGAAGGAGAGAAAAACACATGGTGATTTACGCAAAAGTCCAAATGACGGGGAATTGGCCCACAGACACCTGACTGTGTTATTATATCACCATCAACAACGGCGTGCTCCTCCGCCGGGGGGAAAGCCGGCGAGGGGGCTGGAGAGAAAAGAAAATAAAAGAAATAAAATGAGTGAAGATCTCCCCAACACAAACAAACCCCCCCCAAACGAGCGTGTTTTCTTTTGGCTCGTGCAGCGAGTGCGAGGCTATCAATTCAACCTCCCTGTGGGCTTTTTTTTTTAAACGGCACCGTCGCTCGCCTCTCGCTGTTGTCGCATTGTTTGTTGGGGTCCAGGCGGGGCCACGCCGAGGAGGTGGTATCAAGAAGAAGAAGGGACAATTTGATGGATGTTTGTTGATATCTAGACCACTAGGGCTCTGATTGCCTAACATTAAACCAGCAATAACAGGCCAATCATCCCACTTACACCTCCACACGCCAAGCAGCCGAATTGGATCAAACTGGCTTTTTCTCTCTGTCACTTTCTCACTCATTCTCCGTCTCTCTCTCTCTCAGTCGATTCCTTGCTCTTTTCTCATCTCTCCTGACATGCTTATTAGCTGATATTGATCCAGGCTGGTCAATTGTCAGCTCCTCTCATCCGCACCGTATTGACGGCATAATCAGCGAGGGAGGAATGATGGAGGGAGAGACTGAGAGAGAGAGAGAGAGAGAGAGAGAGAGAGAGAGATGATAGGCAGATGAAATTTTCTGTCAGTGGGTAAATTATTGGCTGCTGGCTTGTTGACCCACGCAGCTACTCATACCTCCTGGACACACACACAAACACACACACAAACACACACACACAGTAGCAGGCTCATTCATGAAAGTGAAGTTAATTTTTGAATGCATTAAAGAATGTTTGCCGTAAAACCAGCCTTCAGTAAACATTGAGACTCTATTTAAACCCTACCATGATAGCTGTCGCTCCTGCTAATATTTGTAGCTAATGCACTCACTCTTTCTTTGTAACCTCAGTATTAACTCTTTAAGCAGCTGCTACATGTTGGAAGTTCAGCAAGCATCTTGAGGACCCTGCAGCTCTTATAGTACACACACCAGTGCGCAGAATAGAAGACAACGGGCGTGTGTGCATTTTGACCCACAAAACTGTGCTAACCTGGTTGGTTCACAGCAGGTCAATCAGTGAGGTTGCAATTCAAACAGACTGTTATTACCTTTGAATTCGACTTGTGACACGATGGATACAGAGACACCAAAAACTTGCTTGTGACCTGTGTGCTGCCGACATGTAAACCAACCTGAACCATGAGGATTTCATTGAGTGTGTTTCGTATTCTGTTGAACAATGAATACTGAGGAGAGGAAGTCATCTTTCCTGTACCTCTGGAGTTTGTACACAGGCATGTTGTTCTTGATGAGTGCAGCTCACATGGGGCCTTATTTACTCAGCCTTGTGTCTAAATTAGGTTTAAAGACTTCAAGGGACATTGTCTGATTTGTGTGTGTTTGTGTGTGTATGGGGGTGTATTATAATTAGAAAATGAAATCTCATTTGATAAGTGGAGTGTCACGTCACATATGCCACTTGTGTTGTGACTGTGCCACGGTCCCCTAGAGCCCCCTCCCCCTCCCCCTGCCTGCCCTGCCTCGCTGCCCAGCTTCAGGGCTCCGTCTCTGGGGAGAGAAGCAGCTGGCATGGCCCCTCTCTCGCTGGAGGGCTGGCGCCCATTTCATATTCTCCATAACGCTGTGCAATACACACACACACTTGCAGAAAAACACACACTCGCACACGGCTCCTTCTGCACATTAAGTTTTAATCAGGCACTTAGGCGGGCATCTGTTACGGCTCTGTCCGCGCGGCGCGTTAAGGACCTGTCGCCGCAGGTTACAAGCCCAACAGATCCGCTGACTGATAGACCCCTGGCCCACTTAGCGGCTGACGTCACTGCTGAATCTGCCTGGACGGAGAAATCTGTGTAACTGCCTGGTTGACCCCTAAATCAGTCAGTGGCATTCATTCAACACAGCAGTTTTTCTCTCTGTGATTACTCTGAAGAGAAGGCTTAACCATGAGAGGCTGGTAAATGCATAAAAATCGAGTTGATGCCATAGGCTGTGTATAAGAAGTGGCATAAGCCTTTGATTTCAAAAGTGATGGCAGTCATTTGGATAGCTGCAGAAGTGCATAAAACCTGCATTCTTTCTAATGGCCAGCAGGTGGCGACTCAAAAAGAAAACCAATTGTATGAAAGTTTATAAGAGAAACACTATACTTCACATTGACAAGTCACTATCATGGCCACCTCTGAGCCAGGAGACCTAACAATGCGTATCCCCCCTCCTATCCAAATGGGCTCACTTTTCGCTCCAAAAATTCAACATGGTGACAATGTTACCAAAAATGCCAAACTTGAGCCTTCAAAAGGGGGGTTCACAAACCAATGGGCCTGTGGTTGATGCCAATAAAGGATGATTATAAGATATTGATTGCCATGAATGAATGGATGAGTTTGTAGCACATGGCCGTCCAAAGTCTTTTTTCCAGTATGAGCTCAGATGCAAACTGAGTTGGGAGGTCTGGGTGGAAAAGATGTGTGCTAGACCAACCTTCCAGCGCTGGACCTGGATCACAGACCTGTATTTCCTCACCAAAAACACTCATATTGTGCATGTAAAGTGCAGGTATAGGTAGGTATTAATTAATACTGAATACATGTTGGAAGTATGTTTGCTAGGTAGCCCAAATCCAATCGTTTGTCTGCTGATAGATTGATCAGATTGCTTAAAGTCTAAAAACTCTAAATGTAGCTCTTCTTTCTTTTTTAGCACAACATACTAACTGAAATGGTGGTACAGTATCTAGAACATCCTTGACTCTCTATATCCTTCGTAACACAAACACATTTACAGCAGGGAAATTTAACCACTTTAACCCCAACTAGCACCAACATAGAAACTGAACTCCTCCTGACAAACAGGATCATGCTTGGCCAGAAAACAATTCTTTATATTATAGTGAATTCCTGGAGTGTGCATTCATATGTTGAATAACAGTCGCGCCTGTTGAAGGTTAAAGCTGCAGGCAGATTTAAAAGGATATCAGTTCACTTGATAAGCTGTACTACTATCTATTCAAGGCTACTCAATGTTGTGTTGAACACCTTGAGCTTTTATTCAGTATTTGTTCTGAGTGAAATACAGGAGAGGCATGATATCTGATGGGTTGTGTGTAGGTCGAGTGGAATGTATGCAAGTTTCTGTGTCAGTGTTTATAGCAGTGGCTATATACACCAATCCGCCATAACATTATGACCACCTGCCTAATATTGTGTAGGTCCCCCTTTTGCTGCCGTAACAGTCCTGACCCGTCGAGGCATGGACTCCACTAGACCTCTGAAGGTGTGCTGAGGTATCTGGCATCAAGACGTGAGCAGCAGATCCTTTAAGTTCTGTAAATTGCGAGGTGGGGCCTCCATGGACTGACTTGTTTGTCCAGCACATTCCACAGATGCTCGATTGGATTGTAATCTGGGGAATTTGGAGGCCAAGTCAACACCTTGAACTCGCCATCGTGTTCCTCAAACCATTCCTGAACCATTGTCACAGTGTGGCAGGGCGCATTATCCTGCTGATGGAGGCCACTGCCATTAGGGAATACCGTTTCCATGAAGGGGTGTACTTGGTCTGCATCAACGTTTAGGAAGGTGGTATGTGTCAAAGTAACATCCACATGAATGGCAGGACCCAAGGTTTCCCAGCAGAACAATGCTCAATGCATCACACTGCCTCCACCGGCTCGCCTTAAGTGACGCACACAGGCGCTTTCTGCAGTTTACAGGGGCCAGCGTAGGCACCCTGACCGGTCTGCAGCTACGCAGGCCCATACGTGTGCAGATGATTTGTATACCAGAAAAGGTGATAGAGGCTGATCACACACTCTTTACCAAAAAATCTGTTTCCATTAGCTTTCATTAATAGGACCATTTTTCCTCCATGTCTGGATTTAACAACCTTTTTTCTGTATATATATTTTTTCTCTTTATAAAATACAGCCTTGGATGACATTCAACAGCAATGCTCACTCTGTGAGGTAGCATTCAACCTAGCTAAATGCTAATGCGGATGGATAATTGGCGTAGCCACTGTGAAGTCACCCATTGGTTTCTGGACTACGTTTATTTCTGCTATAATAATGGGCATTTTCACATCTGCCGTAATGTTATTTATTGGCCTCTTGAGCCAGCCTCAAGTGGACACTCAAGGAACTGCAGTTTTTTGCACATGCACATTGGCACTACCACGAGCACAGTGAGTATATTAGCATGGTAATTCTGGACCATTCCCAAACCCACATGCTGACATGGCTGAATAAACATAAACATATTTAGAGCGAGAAATTGACAGAGGGAAAAATTACTCTCAGAAAAGAAATCAGAGAAAAAAGAAAAGAAAAAGATCCAAGGAGAGAAAGTTTAAGATGAAAAGAAACAGAGGAGCCCTGGAGAAGAGTTAGAGGCTGTTAGACGAGGCTGGGTCACCTTGGCAGGTTTCTCCATTGATCAGAGGAAACCACCTGCTTCCTCACACACACACACACACACACAGACACTGTATTGAGTGAAAAACCTTGCTGAATCTGACATGAGGAAGTTGGCAACTACCACATGAGTTGTTTGAGTGTGGCCGTTGGCATGCGTGCACACCACACACACATTCATACCCAGGACACCTCAGACATGTCTCCCCCTGCTCACACACCGGCTACACAAAAAGACACTCTGCACAAACATTGTCTTTCCTTTCTCCCTGTTCACACACACATTTCCTATTCCCATCTGTCCTACACACACACTCACACACACACACACACACACACCTTCCCCTGGGTTTTGAGGTGACAGTGACGCTGACAGTTTGAGCACGGGTTGGGTGTTTTTTTCTGCGACAAGTAAAATTAGTAGTCTGCCAGCAATTCTTTCTTTCTTCCTTGTTTTTTTTCTGACTGCCTGTCCACTCTTTCTCTCTCTCTCTCTCTCCGGCTGCTCTGTTCGCCGGCCCACCACATCGTTTCTCTTCCCCGCCGCCCTACACACACACACACACACACACACACACGGTTCCTCTCCTCTGTCAGCCTCTCTGTGCCGCCTGACGACTTAATAGCTCCCAGTGAGTGGATTTGAGCACTCCGCCTTTGTGTGTTTACACGCACTTGTCACGCCCGCAATATTCATATGGTGATGAGAAATATTCATTTCTGGAGGGGGGGGGAGAGACGGGCAGAAGGTGTACGGAGGTGGCCCACGGGGAGGGAGGTGAGGAAGGAGACGAGCGAGGAACTCAGAGTCCTGACACCTACTCTGCTCTAATGCGCTGATGCCCTTCCTGTCCACCGTCTCTCAATCTGTCCTCACGTCCCTGGATCCTGCTCATCCTCTTGTATCCTTCTCTTTTCTCTTCTTCGCCCTTTTTTTTCCCCTTTCTTTCCAGGCCAGAACATATGCACACCCTTCAGGTTATATCTGCTCATTCATGCATTCATACTTTGTGCTGGTTTCATGTCTTCATTGCTCTATTTGGAAGCACAATCTTCTGCTGCGGCTAATTGAGCTCTTGGCGCTTAAATGCCGCGCTCAAGGGCGCTTAAGGATGTAATATTACAGCCTTAAATGTACTTTCTGAAAAAATGTCTTCTATGTGCTCTACCTCTTAACTCTCCTCTGGATATTGTTTAAGCACTGACACAGAGAGCAGCGGTAGAAGAGGCCCAAAAAAGCTGGGAGGTTCATTCAAAGTAGGCCAAGCAAAGTTGGTATTTTGGTGGAACAACTCGGCACTTATAGACAATGGATTCTCTTGCAAAAACACGGCAGTTTCCAAATCGTCAAGCAATCAGTTTGGGGATTTCATCAATAAAAGCTTGAAGAAGAACTTTGCAGAGAAATCTGTCCAGAGATTTGAATCACATGCGTATGACACCAAGCTGCACAAAATAACATCGCACACCTCTACGCACATCAGACTGGTAGGCCAGAGCTTGTACTCTTTTTGCCACAGCGCCCCCCCCCTCCTTTTTCTTTTTTTAAGATTATTTTTTTGGGCCATTTTCGCCTTTACTGATAGGACAGCTGAAGAAAGACAGAAAATATTGGGAGAAGAGAGTGGGGGGTGACATGCAGCAAAGGGTCGAGGGCGAGAGTCGAGCCCGTGGCTGCTGTAGCCTCTGTATATGGGGTGCCTGCTCCACCAACTGAGCTAAACCAGCACCCCCTTTAAACATTTTATATCTATAAGAGAGAAATCAACTAACCTCAGAAGTTCTTCTGAACTAGAATAAAGAGTCGCCATGCACAATGGTGTCACGGCTTCCCGGCTCTCTTCTCTTTTCCAGAAAAGTTAGCAAGACAGAGTGTGTGTAAGATTATCCTTATGCGTGTGATGCTCCCTGACTTGGACTTTAAATATATGACATCAGTGATTTAACTGCTGCAAACTTTAAAATATGAGACACAATTTTACAGATAAGTCCTGTATTGATAAGGGATTGGCAGAGAGAGATGTTGACGTTCAGTGTTTCTTCTCTCTCCCGCTCCTCCCTCTCTGTCCTCTATTGTCGAGCCGCCGCTCGGGCCTCGGCTGCCACCGGCCCCCGGACTTATCTTGACACCGGAGCAGCAATCACAGGCCGGGAGATTGAGCGCTGTTTATTTTGTGTCAATATGTCCGCGACGACCCTAGGGCCAGAATGCAAACACACACACACACACGCGCGCACACACAGATTCATTCACGGCCTCAGTCACTCAATCACCCCCCTCCCCTGTTTAAAATGAATGTATGATATCTGGCCTTCACTGTTCACATCTCTGTCTCTCTCTCTCTCTCCGCTGTGTGACTTAATCTCAGTGTGGCTCTGATAGGAGCCGGCACCAATGCATTTTTATTCTCTATCTTTTATTGCTTTTTTATTCAAGACCGTGTGTGTGTCTGTGTGTGTGTGTGTGTGTGACGTAAATAGTCTCACTAACTAAGCATCATCGTCCGTAACCACTGGTGACCATCAAGCCAATGACAGGCCTCGTCTGCTCTGAGTGACAGCTGACATTGTCCCGGCCCCTGCTGGTAACTCGTGGCAACAAATTGGTCTTGTTGGGTGATGATGGGGTGACTGGTGTGTTGCAGCGTGTATATGTGTGTGTGTGTGTGTGTAGGAGGATGGGGGACAGGCAAATAGAAAGAATGAGGAGAGCTTATCCCTCCCACTCAATTACTGACCCTGACTCTGCGTGTGTGTGTGTGTGTGCTCTTCCCTCCCTCTCATCTCTCGGCTCTGACAGTTGGCTATTGTCTGCCTGCGTCTGTCACTTATCAAACAGTACAAGTCAGTCCAACCCTAAACATCACCCTAAAGTAAGATAGAAATAAACCTTTTTATCAGTGTGAGTTTGATAATCAGTATCTTAGCATAAAGCTGCTTTATTGTCCTCTCAGTAGCACTTTGCCCCATGATCCTTACGACTCTGCCATGCAGTTAAATACAGGTTTACACTCCCCGATTTTGCTTTTCAGTCTATTAGCGTCCTCTAATAGAAACGTTGCTGATTTTAAACCAATCTCTGAACCCCTCAACTATTACCTGACGACTACGTACCCTTTGGAGAGGGATGGCCTATTTTCCCAGGGCTCCAAGTGTAGCCAACAGATATCTAAAGTTAAAGTTAAATGCTAAAAAGGCTAAGACGTACTTTTCCAAGCTCTGGTCATTCTTTGAAGTCAGACTATCAACTTGACAAGCAGAAGAAGAACCATGCTGTTATATTCACTCCAATCTCGGATCCCATCAGCTATAGTCTGACAATGATATAGCCTCTGGGGGTGATTAGTGACTTCCCGTCAAAACTTCCTTTTCTGCGAATAAGAAATGTGATTGTCATTTACTTTAATTAACACGTCTTACCTTTGCCGAAATTTCAACATCATGATGCAGATTAGTAAAAGTATGTTAAAATGAAGCTTTGTCAGGTGTGTCCTCAAGAGGAGAAGAAAACCACTTTAAAATGCTCGCTTGTTGAATGGAGGTCCGATCGGTCATTTCTGATGCATTCCAGGAAGTTGGGAAATTGAAACTCTGAATGGCTTTTGTGACACAGCATCCGGGGAATTTATGTTGAGTTGAATTTTAGATCTAGAACAGGTTGTTAGCATGCAGATGTCTGTTTAAAGAGAGAAGCTAATTCCTCATACAATAACCGCTGAGCTGGGATGTCATTACGGCGCATTACGTTCCGCCTGCTTTTGCTCTCCACATGGACTGTTTTTCCTGCATACGCCGCAGCCTGCTGATACGTGATTGGTCGATATTACTCGGACTACAAGCGAACTACAAACAGAAACCAGAACACTTGCCGTCCCGGAAATCCACCTCCCTGCCTTCAGATTTTACATTTCTATGTAGAATCTGAAATTAAGGATTATCTGCACTCATATGCAGATGTCTGTTTGCAGGGTCCACTTAAAAGCTTAATTATCTATAGACAGTAGTTGATGGGTTCTGGATTTGCATTACAGCCAATGCATTCAGCGTCTTTGGCTCTACTAATGAACTATTTTCCTGCACACTACCAAAGCCTGCTCCAACACGATTGGAAAACACTACTGGGACTACAAATGGAAACCAGAATGCTTCCAATACCAAACAGTTTGTCCCTCATCTACAAATTCTGCATATGTGGAGTTCAGAGGAGCTAAGAAGGTGGAAGAGGCCACCAAGGCCGATATTCAAGCACCTGCAGTAGTTGAGGATAGCGTAGCTGTCTTTTGCCAGAAACCTCTGGTGGTGCTGCTGCTATAACTGGTCACCAATGGAAACTGAAGTGGATTCACTACACTGCAGCAAACTTCACCAAAGCCTTATTCTTCTGGATGAATTTGCTGAATCTACAGACAAACTTCAACCAAATCCAGAGGAGCAAAATGTCTGAGCATAGTGTGAAAACTGAAGCAAGCAGCCCCGGTGCTTTCTGTCTTGTTTTTTACCTTTTGAGCCAAAGGAAATACCAATGTCACTGCTGAGCTGAGACATGGAAAATGAACCGTAATATAGTTCTAAACATGACAATTAAATCATAAATAATGTCAAAGTACTGAAGGCTATTTTCTTATCTGATTGCTCTTTAAAACATGTAGTGATCTGGTCAGTTTCTGGACCTGGCATCCTTCTCCAGAGGAGCCCAGACAAACTCACAAACTCTCATACACACACACACACACACACACACACACACACTTCATGGGGACAATATCAAAAGTTCCAATCTGTGATATGAAATATTCATCACAACCCTCTGTGCCCGGTTACAGTGCCATGCTCTCTGTATGTAGCCTGGGTTGGATGTCAGACTAGTGATACACACACAATCTCAGTCACACTGGGTGTTAAAATATTCTGTCCTTGTTGTTGTCCCACCTCCTCGGCCCTTCTCCATATCTCTGTTTCAACTCAGTGTTGCTTTGCCTCTTTCCGACAGTCCCTCTCTCTCCCACTTCCCCCCTTTCCATCACATATTTTGACTTTGCCTAGTTAATTTGTCATTAAAGTGGTGTTGAATTCAAACATACCTTCCTCTTGAACTTCTCCAGTTGATAGGGCAGAGAGTATTGTCTTTTGAGAATTGCTGTGTATACATCTCTAATCAAAATGACAGTCATCTTTGTGATAGACAAACGTGCCTGTATTTCTTGGAATGGCTTTTGGTTTGACTTCTGAAGCGGGGTACACACTACAAGATAATCAGGCTGATTTTGGGCCTGATTTCCCCCTTCCGACAAAAGTAAGCAAAGTCCCGATTTGTTGATGGTGCTAAAGAGTCTCTTGCAGATTTTCCTGTGGTGTGAGGTAGGTTAAGAGTGATTTTACGGGGGCATTTACAATCCGATATTCTGTTGTGTGGGGGGAACCCCGAGGACAGCCGAGCACGCACTCTGTGGATTGACATGTGGAACGAAACGATTGCCAAATGGGAAGCAAGCTGACGGAAGAAGGAAGCACATCTCGTGCTGTAACACTTACAGCCCATGTTTACTCCGTCTCCACGACTTCATCCATATTTTTTTCTTCAGTAGTCCAAAAACTATCATCGCCATATTCCTGCCCGTCGTCCGCCATCTTTGTTTCCTCTAAAGTCAAGTTTGACCGCAAGAGATTTTGCAAGATTGCCAGTTGTGAGAGTCGGGACTCTGGTTGTTGGTGAATGGAATCTGTCAGTGTGTGGTGTGCTGTTTTGTTCATATCGCTGCTCTCCACAAACCATAGGAACAAAACAGTTTGATCTGTCATTATCTTTCACATTTTCAACATCTGTTCAGATTTTCAAAATCTTTTTGTGTGGGCCAGGTCTAACCTGACATCAAAGGTTGCTCAGAGAAGCTTGTAGCTTGCGTCCTTGTAGAAGGCAGTAACTGTAGTAATGAAACAGAGTAATGACCCAGCAAAACATAAGTTTAAAATATACACAGAAACTTCTTTATCAACCATATTTGACTGAGAAAGTACAATAATCAAAACGATTACTTTACAACGGCTTAGAGGAGGGAATATTCTTTAGTCTGTTCATTCTTTCTTGATTGTTAAAGGAAATTAAATCATGAACGGACCAAACTCCAATGGACACGAAATACAAAGCACTCAAAACTCAACCCAAAAATATTTAGCTAAGTAAGACCTCCTTCTCTGGTTTATTCATTGTATTTGTAGAAACACTTTTGAAATGGTTTTGCATAAATTCGTCTGCTTATTTGTTTAAAAAGGACACAGGAATGAAAAGTATTCCGAATTCAGTGTTTCCCGTATTCCACTTCAAACTCCGAGAAGAATTTAGTGTCTATAGAGCAAAAAGTGAAAGATAAAAATATTCATTTGTCTTCTCTGATAAGCTCATCTTTCTACACTTACAGTGCAGAGGTGAACATTTGCTCTACACGAGCACTCCTATGCACAAACACACACACGCACACGAAAGGAGAAGGAGGTCTTCTGTGCTACAATAAGTTGTGGGCCAAGGGGCCACATCCATTATGTTTCAGCATGGCGGTATGAGCGCTCCTTTGTCACCTGCACAATGGACACACTCTGGAGGGTGCACGGGTATGTGATTGTGTGTTTTACTTGGAATTCTGCAGACATTTTTTTTTTCCATCTACAGTTTTATTATTGCATTCCAGTGATTGTGCCTGTGTCCACCTTTGTGATTTTCTAGTTCTACTTCTCACATGTGAAAACCTCCATCTTCACTCACCTTCAGTGCAAAGACCCTCCCTGCCTGGACATTTGAAAAGAGACGCAGGGGAAATGAGGAAATGACCTGTGCTTAGCCACACAGAATGCTAGCTGTGCTCAGACAATCAGCATAGCATCAGCGGGACGGTTGAATAGAGCCATCATGGGCCCTGGGGAGCCGGTGATCTGCCTATGGGCTTTATAGGAAGAGGAGGTCCTGTGGAGCCACTGTGGGACAGAATCATGGATGTGTTACTAAGACCTTTATACTGAAATCTGCTCAGCCTTGCTCCCAATTCCCCCAGTGGCTGCTCGCTGTATTGCAGTGAATATTACCTCTGAAGACCAAAAGCATTTTTCTTATAAACAGCCATTATGACGATGCATCTGTGAAACTGTTGACAGGACAAACTGCAAAAAGTCTTTGGTTCAAGCAGGAAATTGCAGCGAGAGCCAGCAGGAGAAACACAACCGTGCTTATTTAGTGGGTAAAGTAAAATCAGAAGATATTAACTTTGTCGGACTAAACAGGCGCCATCTTTGGGTCCAATATCCAAGTCTTAATTATACACCAATCAGCCATAACATAATGACCACCTGCCTATTATTGTGTAGGTCCCCCTTTAACCACCAAACAGCCCTGACCCGTCAAGGCATGGACTCCACTAGACCTCTGAAGGTGTGCTGAGGTATCTGGCACCAAGACGTGAGCAGCAGATCCTTTAAGTCATGTAAGTTGCGAGGTGGGGCCTCCATGGATCGGACTTGTTTGTCCAGCACATCCCACAGATGCTCGATTGGATTGAGATTTAGAGGCCAAGTCACTCTTGAACTTGTTGTCGTGTTCCTCAAACCATTCCTGAACCATTTTTGCAATGTGGCAGGGCGCACTATTCAGCTGAAAGAGGCCACTGCCACAAAGGAATGTTCTGACACCTTTCTATCAGAACCCGCATTCACTTTTTCAGCAATTTGCCGCCCATGATCCTGTCGCAGGTTCACCGGTTTTCCTTTCTTTGACCACATTTGGTAGGCACTGACCACTGCGGACCGGGAACACCCCACAAGAGCTGCAGTTTTGGAGCTCTGACCCAGTCGTCTAGCTATCACAATCTGGCCCTTGTCCAAGTTGTTCGCAGCCTAACGCTATCCTCAACTTTGAGGATAAAATGTTCACTTGTTGCCTAACATATCCCACCCACCGACAGGTGCCATTGTAACGAGATAATTATTAACTTCAATCATCAATCAGTCTAAGATAAAAAACTATAACAGCGAGAGACCGCTTTCTTTTTGCCGCTGACTGCTTAAACTTCCATCTTTTGCGTCATCATGTTGTACATTGGTTGATGCCGTCATTGCGTTACGTTACATGCCCTAAAAAACAGCATAACAACGCATGAGCTGACAAACACAATCCCTCCTGAGATCAGTTCATATCGTCATGACATGACATCACAATATGCAAAAAGTATGCACTGGCAGACTCACTTGTTTTTTAGAGTTTGTCAGTACTGCTTCGTAAGTGAAAAATGAAGCATCTCAAACATAACTATCATGAATTAAGAATGTTGTTCAGGTTCTTTGGAAGGTTTCATTTTGAAAAGCTCCTCCTCTGTATAGAGTAAGGAAAAGCTAGAGAAGCAGGTAGACAGAGGTAGAGAGGGAGTCAGAGAGGGCTAAGTGGCCTTTCCTCGCCCTCAGGGTGTGCTCCGTTGGTGTCCGTGGGTGCTCTTTGTCCAGAGCTTTCACTGTGATTAGAGCGTTTGAGTTGACAATTCACTTAAGACCCCTTTTCTTTCTCTCTTTTTCTCTCCCAAACCTACAAGAAGCCGTCTCCCCTCCCTCTCTCTCTCACACTCACACACACACTCAGGGTATATTACCTGTTCTTGTAATGCAGTTAAGCTCAGCTAGAATCCTTTCCTCGTAATGCCACTTAATTCCCCATGTGGCAGCCAAGGTAACTGCACTGGGGGAGAGAGCGAGGGAGAGTGAGTGGGGAGGGGAGATGTGAAAGGTACCATCTACGCTGCTGCAGCCTGGTGGGCCCTCTCCATTGACACTGTGATAATGGCTCTGATTGCAGAAGAGTAGCGTGCCTCTGCCTGAGAGTCTCATGTAAAATACGGGACATTACGTAAAGGCGATGAAGACGTGGGGCTCGGGGGTGTGGGAGGGGGACGGTGAGGGAGGCTCCACCAGGATTAGTCCTACTGTAAAGCGACATTCCCTCCTACTGGGAAAAAACAATGGAGCAACACTTGATGTCAGTGTTCTGGAGAGCAGATCAGGTGTGTTTCAGGAACCTACCTGACTACACTGACGGGGAATAATGTTACAAATGATTGTCATGTTACAAAGGATGCTTTACAGTGTGGTTTTAACTAGTGTCAGACTGCTCTGTTAAACAGACTGATGGACTTTAACAACAAAACAGTTCTAAATAAAATAATTTTATCACCACTATTTGTGTACAAGAGTTATTTTTTTGTACCTCAGAGTTGGTTTAAAGGAGCAATTCGCCCCTGTAAAAAACCACTGTCAGTCAAAGCTAGTGTTCGCTGTAATCAATAGAAGCAATAGTCTACATTTCAAACCTGACGATTGTGAACGAGACATCTTAGGCGGGCGTCCTAGATTGAGGAAGTGTAGTTTAGCAAGCTCCCTGGCCTCCGCCAGATGACGCATTTTACGTAGTCTGGCGGAGGTTTTCCAGGGCCCATTGGAGAAGGGGACAGCGTCCTCCAAAGGCACAGAGCGAAACTGCATTTTTTTTTACCATAATGGCATGAGCTCCCCATAATAGCATGATAGGACTGAGGCTGAAAATCGGTGAACTGGCCCTTTAAAGTGTTTATTGTTGCAAATTTAAGCTCCATTAATGTTAGCGGAGTGCTAAACGCTTGGGCCGGTGGGGGAAGTGACTCCAAAACCAGGCTCTCGTTAGTGATACAAATCAAACATACAAACTCGAGTTAGTAAAAAGAGTCAAACCTCCCATCTCTACAAACTGCATCTATTAATCTCTTATCTTCTCTGGCCAAAAAATCTGTTTCATGCCTTTGCAAGCGCCCATGTTTCTTTCATTTACCTGGATCTCTTTTTAACACCTGACACTATCGGAAATAAAATCAATTAGTTTATTGAAGGAATATTAATCAGAAATTATTTAATTCCTCAGCAAAAAATCAACTTTGTCACCCTAATCTAGTAGCCAGAAGCCAGAGATGGAAAAAGACAGCAGAGATGAGAGGAGAGGTTAAGAGAATAAGCTGTAGGAAAAAGGAGAAAATGACAAAGTGACAGAGAACTAAGGAAGAATAAAAGGATATAGGGAAGAAGAAAAGAAGGAGGATGGAGGAGGAGGAGGAGGGGGTGACATTGCTCCTGGGTTAGTGCTCCAAAACGGAGTGCTAAAATCATTTCAGCTCAGATAAAGCTCTGGCCACTGCCAGGCCGCCCCGGGATATCTGCCCTGCTCATCTGCCTCTCCAATGAAACGCCTGCACACAGGGAGCCTCCGGGCAGACCAACACACACACACACACACACACACACACACACACACACACACACACACACACACACACACACAGTCACTAAGTCAGTTGGAAATACACACTGCTGCACCACATGTGCACACACTCGTTGGCCTCTCATGGCGAGTTTGTCGCAGTGCAGTTTATTTCAGTGGAGAGAGAAACAAGCGACAGAGAGCCCCCGGGCGTCTCCTTCCTCCTCTGAAGGGCCCAAATTAACACCCTGCCACCACAACCGCTCCTCCTCCCAATCACCGCTGCCTCCACCCATTTAGATCATCCATACTTTAACAAACTCACCCCAGTGACCTTCCTCCTGTCCTGCCCTCACCTTCTCATAAACTGCTTTCATCCTCACGTCACAGAATTGATCATCATGTCTTTTCCACATGTTAAAAACGACCGCAACATGATTGGTTACCTTAAACAATTTCACCACAGTAGACACAAAACGACATAACGAAATAACTGCTCCGACACACAAGCTTCATCAACAGAGCAGGGTAGATAAAGCAGCTGTTAAACTGCACAAATGTGTCCTCGGGAAGTTCGAATCGGCCAGCTTGATGTTGGTTGGAGCGTGAAGCTGAGTGGCCAATCGCAGGCCGGCGTGACCCTGCAGGCAGCCAATCATTCAAGTGAAGTGCATTAAAAGGAGTTATAGGCATATCTGTAATGCTGCTGCAGCACCAAACAGACATGTAACAGTCACATATACCTGTAAGTCAGCATCAGGCCATTGATCATTGTAACATGGTGTAACATCATCCAGGTTGTATCACTTTTCAGTCAGTAAAAGACGTTTTCAGCTGCTGAATTTCTGCGTTTTGGACTTTTGATCAGACACTACAAGAAATTTAAAAATGTCACCTTAGACAAAAATTATCTATAAACGTTTTTACACTTTCTTTACACTTTATAGACCAACTTTTTATTGATTAATCGAATAAATCATAGATTAATAGTCCATAATTGCAGCCTTAAATAAGACCAATCGCTGTCCTTTAAAAGGCTCACAACCCAGGCACTGCTGTGCACAGGACAACACAACAGTACTTGGACGTGAAGGAGACTTATTGTGAATTTTATCCGATAATTTACACATTTAAAACACGTTTCTGTGACAATTTGACAAACCGTCTCCTGCAGCTCCGTCTTTGTATCCCGAACTGATCCACACCCTCGTGTTTACCTCCCTCACCTGTCTCCCTCTCGTCTCCTCTCCTCTCAGCACCTCTTCACTGAGATAGAAAATCTGAGTCTCATGTTTAAGGCATCAGAGCAGTTGTTGGGCAGACTCCTGGATGTGATTTCTGTCTCCCTCCTCTGTCACACGCTCCTTATTCTGTCACTCTTGTACAATATATCCTTCTCCCCCCGCCCCGCCCCCCTGTCTGTCAACTCCTTCCTTCAATTTAGACTTTGTGGTATACATGTGACTGCCTGCTCCCACACTGATGTGCTCACAAACACACAGGCCAGATATGCTTTCATTTTTTGGTTCTCAAATGTGATGATTTGCAGGTTAACTTCTTTATATCATAGAAAATTGAGTATTTTGGGGTTTTGGATGATAATAGGGATTTTTGCATTTAATGCACAATTTTAACTTTAATTAAATTATCAGCAGGTTAATCTATAATGAAAATATTTGTTGCTTACTGCCCTAATCAGTTGGACAAACTGGCGCTTTTATGAATAAGGCGATTCTTTAGCACCTTTGACATCACTGAATATCATTTATTTCAATTTTCTCTGATCCAAGCTCGGTTTCTTGGAAATTGTGTGAGCGTGATCTGACATTGTTGACTAAAATTGATGGCTAAATTAGTTGCCGACAAATGTAATTGTCGATCATTGCATGTTTTTCATCCTGTGCACGGACCTAACATCGTTTTCCGGAGCTGAGGTTGCTAAAGGGTGAGCCATCTCTCATCCTTACACTCTGCTGAGAGTTGAGCATGCAAATCAGCGACCGGGAAGCGAAAGGCAAACAAAAGATAGCAAAACGGCGGCAGCCAATGCAACACCATCGTGTCCTGACGCTTCTAAAGTCTGGGAAGATTTCACCCTCCACGCTGCAAAGAAAAGGATCGCCTGCAAGTAGGGCTGGGTATCGATATGGATTTCTCAATTCAATTCGAGTCCGATTCACAGGGTCCCGATTCGTTACATCATGTACGTTTTATTTGACGACACACAGCAGTCAACACAATATTAACTATTTCATGAATTAGGTAGCTTATGAACTTTTTTTCCAGTTCCGATTTTTAGTCCATCATTTTTGTACATCTGGCTCAGGGTTTTGATTAAACAAACTGGGCTACAACTTCCGTGAGATTTGGCCACGAACAAAGCCAGAGTAAAGGCATACTGTATAACAACATGTCGAAAATACACTTGTGGCCAAAGCCGACGCTAACACAGAGTAACGTACACATCAGTGCAAAACTAACTTACATATTCATGGACGCACACACGATAAAAAGAGTCCTGGCGATCACTGACGTCTCTTTAGAAGGTGCAGTAAACAAGTCCGGGCATGTCTCCCTCACTGCCGTGTTTCGAAAGGTTGCGCTGAGTTGTGCTGCGTTCAGGAGCGCTCAGAAATGTGAGTGTTCAGACACTTTTTTACATATTTTGAAAGATCGATCTCGGGATATATGAATCGGTATTGGATCATTCAAATGAGAATCGATTCGAATCGGGAAAATTGATTCTTTAAACCCAGCCCTACCTGCAAGATTTGTAAAGCGAAAGATTATTATATACAGCAGGTGAATTGATGTGTACATCATAAAACACATTCACTTGATTGCCTTTGTATGATTTGTGAATAGGATGAAAGTCATTGATTACTAATGTTTAAATGACATTTATGTAACAGGTTAACTGACTCTATAAAAAGACTGAAAGTGCCAGTCTGCGTTATTTGGTGTAAATAATGTTTTTATTTGGTCTATCTGCCTATAAGCAGGACAGCGGTCAGCAGGCACCGATGGCTCAGACTTATTCAGATAACAGAGCTGCCGGAGCCGGTGTGTTCTCGCCTTCCACAATCTCATTTATTTGGAGATGGTGTTTGTTTGAGAAGTGTTTTTTTTTTTAGCAGGCAAAGCCGACCAGGGCTCCAATTTTGGTTGAAACAACTGGTGTTTTTGATGTCAAATCTGGTGACTCTTGCATTTAAATGACAAGTGGGTTAAGATTTGGTTTCAACGAACGTCACAGTCGGCAGATGCTGACAGCAGAAGAACGTGGAATTCCTTTAAATGTATGTTGTTCCTTCACGTTAGGCTGGATGATCGTGTTTTTTCATTTCACGTCAGTTCACATAAAACAGGTTTACATCAGGGATGGGCTGAGTGATAGCTGCCAGGCTTTCTTATATTGTTTTCTTTTTTTCTTTTGCCATGATCCAAGAAATGAGAGCCTCTCATCAGTTAGTTTAATCTGAACTGTCCTCCCTGCACTCTCTCATTTTACCTTCACCGACTCCTCTCTGCTGCCCCATTCCCCCTCAGTGTCTCCTTTTTATTCCTCCAGTATCCCAACTCTTTCATCCCTCCATCTTTCTCTTCTACAATCACCCCCACCCTCTTCTCTCCCCCCCCATCCTAATTGTTTATACATTAACATTCAAAGAAACTAGACAGCTTGCTGCAGGTGACACCCTGTAATTTGACATCCTTGCCTTTCTCCAAGGAAGGACAGAGATGCAATCTGTGGCAATCTACATTGTGTGTGCGTCTGCATGTGTGTGTGTGTGTGTGTGTGTGTGTGTGTGTGCAGTATAATCTGGGGTTGTCACACAGCCCCATGCCACTCTCTGTATGCTAATCAATGAACGAAGCTCTGCAAAGCTCTCGTCTGCCAGCTAAACCCCACACCTCGCTGCTGATATGTCTATTAGCCACATGTCAAACTCCCGCTTTGTTTCGGCCTCCTCCTGTCTCTCCCCACACCTCCTGTCTCTCCTCACATCTCATTCCATCGTTCCTCCTCCTCTCTGTCGGTTATTCTGCCTCTCTCATTCCCTCCTGCATATTCCTCTCTCCGTACCCTGTTCGGCTCTCCTCCCGTAGCCCTCACTTCCACGCCAATGGTTGTGCTACAGATGTCATTTTATTAAGTGAACACTCTTTACTTTTATTCAGTGCCAATGAGAATCGCAGGGCATGATGGGATACATGGTGAAAGAAGCCAGTACTGAAGCTTGAGAGCTCTTTTTTTTCTCTTCAATTTGCTGCATATTTGACTAAAAAACATGAACGACAGAATAAAATATTACGATGTGAATGTGTTGGTTGTTCGGATACAGATACCAGTATTGGTATCGGCCTCCGATACTGCCTAAGATACGGTATCAAATTAGCCCCAAATTCAAATGGTTTCAGGTGACAATAACAGAAAACAATCAGTGTTTTTCCTCCAATATTATGTTTATATTTTTAATTGCACTAGTATGGGAGGGGTACAAAGTATCAGCAAAATACTCATATTTAGGTATCGGTATCGGGTAGAAAAAAAACTGTTCACAGAACATCTCTTGTATCATTTTATAAAGTAAAGATAAGAATGACCGTATTGGTCCAAATAAAAGACAGGGTTTTTTTTCCCCTTGACATACATCAGAAAAATCGGGATCGTCTTATATTCTGAGACTTTTAAAGGCCAGCATACGTTCACAACAGTAGACTGCGTGGCTGAGGCCAGCCGTCAGTCACGACGACATTGTGAGGGGGAAGAAAGATGGAGAGAAACACGGTGACCGTCTGCAACAAAGTGGCTCAAAAGTATAAATGAGGCGAGTAATGATGTCAATTATAAGATAATTGTTATCACATAGTGTAATGTCCAAAAAAGGTGAGCCCACAAAGATCACAGGTAACCGTAGCGGCGCGGGCTTAGCCTGGCCCTCTGCACCTTGGTTAAAGCTCCTGGGAGTCAGCAACGGACTGCCGTACTGCCGTGTCTTGAAGATGCAAACAGTCTTACATAACAGATGCTAACAGAGAAAAGCGTACTGCGGTCCTTAAGGCGGTCGCTTTCAACTGATTGACAGGAGAGTGTGTCAGTATGTTACTGGAAAAATGTAACAAAGGTTTGCCCGTTTTCAGAGCTGCCATCCAGCTGTTTCAGGACTCACTTCACTTCGATTGATTCCGATAAATTTTGAAAGGTGTTTTATTTAATTTAAATGTGACAATTTAATGTAAAAGATAATGAAACATGATTTTATTCAAAATTTAAAATCAGTTATTTTCTTTATAAAAACAAAATCGTTTTAAAAAAGTCTTGAAAAGGGGGGGTCGTCGTATAATCAGGGTCGTCTTATATTCAGACCAATGCGGTAGTGCTTGCACGTATAACAGGAAGCCATGACTTGACATAGCAGAGAAGCAGCCCTGCTTGCTCAACATATACCATCGCTCTGCTCTATAATACCACACATGCTGCAGAACTGTCTTCTGCAACAGCGGTGGAGGAGATTGAGGAAACGAACCCGTCATGTAGACAGACGTGCTGACAGACAGGTAGAGGAGAGATAAAATGAGTGGTCGTCATTTGTCTTAAAGCTTTCGCAGGATATAAGACAGGATGACAGACAGACAGACAGGCAGGTGCGGAAGCAGGCAGACAAACAGGCGAGCAGACAGTTACAGGGGCAGTTAGACAGGCAGTCAGCCCTGGCATTTTGCAGCAGATAAGTAAGCTATCAGAGGAGGGGGATAAATAGCAGAGTAAAGATTGGTCCCGGCCCCCTCAGAGAGGAGCGGGGGGCCACAATGCAGGCGTGGTGGGCAGATAGCCCCCTGCTCTCATTATACTCTGCCTAATCCAAAACCATGTTTACTCAGAGAGAGAGAGAGAGAGGAGGGCCACGCTTATCGAAGCCCTGCACAGTCCTCTGAGCGTGTGTGTGTGTGCGTGTGTGAGCATGTGTTAAAATGAGCCTATTCCAATGGAAAAAGGGATCAGGAGTGTCTCCAAGGCGGACTCTGTTGGCTAGAATGTCGATGCTTATCACACATTGCCTGGCTCTTCTGGTGAAAGGCGAACAGGCTATCTGAACCGTCTATTCACAGTGCGTGTGTTTACCGTAGCGGCCGGGCAGACTGATCAATTCATAATTGTGTTTATTATTTACACACTGCTTTTAATACCTTTAAAAAACCTGGTCGCATTAATCAGGGAGGGAAAGATCCTTAAAGGCCACACAGCTTTCCTTTTCTCTGATCGATCAGGTTTTGTTCTTCATCCTTGTTGACTTGTGTTTGCATCGCAGCCTTTCTGCCTCCGATCACCTGACTGCAGCAGCCACCTGATTAATATACAGCATGAGGGCTCCTTAAAGCCTCGAGTGCCTCTGTAATACTTGCTTTTTGGCCCTATGGCATTCCAGTTCCTGTTGCTGATTACGCCTTTCTTTTCGTTACGAGGAAATTCTTTTGAGGCTGGATTATTTGATTAAGATCTTAGACTTGTACAGATTTCAGTATCAGCATAGTGACTGATGAACACTCAGCCCCTCAGTCAGCCTGCACATTCAAACTAATGGTTTTGATGATTTCTCTGAAGCTGGACTATTTGGAAAATTCGTGTTTTAATCTTGAACACGTTGCTGGAGAAGGAAGAATCAAACACTTAACACAAAATAAACTGTACCAAGAATCCTTCCACGGAATAATCTCTTTCTTTTGTACGAGTCATAATGGACATATTGTAGGCTACATTAGGACTGTTACACTAGGGCTGCAGCTAACAAGTATTTTTTTATCAATTAGCTAATCAAACAATTACTTTTTATCGATTAATCTAACGATTACTTTTTTTTATCGATTAATGTAATGATTACTTTTTTTATCGATTAATCTAACGATTACTTTTTTTATCGATTAATGTAACAATTACTTTTTTTATCGACTAATGTAAGGATGACATTTTTTATTGATTAATCTAACGATGACTTTTTTTTTAATCGATTAATCTAACAATGACTTTTTATCGATTAATCTAACGCTGACTTTTTTTATCGATTAATGTAACAATTACTTTTTTTATCGACTAATGTAAGGATGACATTTTTTATTGATTAATCTAACGCTGACTTTTTTTAATTGATTAATCTGATGATTACTTTTTTTATCGATTAATCTAACGATGACTTTTTTAATTGATTAATCTAACGATGACTTTTTTTATCGATTAATCTAATGATGACTTTTTTTATCGATTAATCTAATGATGACTTTTTAATCGATTAATCTAACGATTACTTTTTTTATCGATTAATCGAATGATGACTTTTTTTATCGATTAATCTAATGATGACTTTTTTTATCGATTAATCTACAGTGACTTTTTTTTATCGATTAATGTAACAACAAATGTATTTTTTATTCTAAAGATTATTTTTGATTACTTTTTTTGTCTCCAATTTCCACGTCACTGTGTGATAGTAATAATGATAATAGACTATTTGTCAGATGCCTGATCAGAAAAATACTGGCCTCAAACTCTAAAGGATTGCTATTACACATTTAATCACTGTATGTCACGGAGAGGCCAACTTCTTACCCTCCCCTCTATTAAAAGATTATGTTTGAGTTTTTCTCCAACTGGACATGAATGCATCTCTCCTCTCCACTTGTAACCATAGACCGTATACAAAGATGGATGACACAACAGCTCCCTTAAAGAGAAGCCAAAACATCTCTATCGCCCCCTGCTGACTGGCTGCAGTATAGGTCATAAAGCCCGCCTCCTCCATGTTAACAGATGGGACATGAGTCAAACTATAAAATCTAAATACACGTTAAATAAATGTTTCTCAAACATGGTTTCTGTCATTATAGTTAGTTATTATCATGCTGATTTACGTACAAGTGTTTTTATGACAAGTCTATTTTTAATGAGTTATCTGATGCTGATTATGATTGACAGCTCTGTTGACAAATACGGCTCCTGCAGCCGATCTGTTCTGGATTAGCAGAGTAGAGGAGGAATGGCGAGAGGAGACGTAACTAAAACAATCACTACAGTCATTGAAGTTTACATATCTGTGAACGTTAACCTCAGACCAACACAAGAAGCTGTTCTGCTGTTAAACACGCCGGCGTGCGGCAGAGTGACGGTAAATACAAGCGGAGCAGAGATAAGTTAAGCTTATATTTAGCATGGTACTGGGGCATCAGCTAAAACGTTGCGGCTCAACGCTCCACAAAATGTGGTTGCCCTAGGAGACCGCCTATATCACCTAACGACCTGGTTCTTACCCCTTATTTTAGCAGACTGTGATGAGTGACAAGATCTGTTTCTGCACGCACGTAACTTTACTGTGCTCTGGCCCTTAACTCTCCCCAGTCCGATTCGAACTAGGAACCTTCTAGCTAAGAGGCAACAGCACAAGTATTAATTGAATGAATGAATGAATAAACTAGATGAAACACACAAAGACTTGTACCTGTACTCTAAACACACACTTTTACCTCCGTATACAACCTTCTCCAGTCTGCCTCTGCCTTTCTCCTTCACTCTTTCTTTCCCTTCCACACACATGCTTCCACACATCAGCGCCGTGCTCTTGTGAACTGTGTGTACCCTGTCTAGGCTGGCCGGGGTAATCCTGGCCTCCACTAAAGTAGCCGTGTGAGAGGACAGATTGTCAGTTGATCATGGCCAGCCGAGAGCCTTATCCCTTATTGGATCGGCCATGGAGGAGGCTTAGGAATTATCTGAGGCCTCGCTTAATGTGGAGACGGATCACCGCCAGAGAGCCACGGAGCCCCGAAGACACGGCGGGCCTGAGGGGAGAGAAAGACACTATATGTGTGTGTGGTGTGTGTTTGTGTGTATCAGTATGTAGTAGTGATGGAGCCACATGTGTGTGTGCACAAAGCAACATCATGGCCCACTTAACCCCATCTTGACACCTCTCCCTCTCTCTCTCTCTCTCTCTCTCCTGTCCTTGCTTGGTCTATTTTTTTTGCCATCCATTCCTGTCCTCCTCACACTCTCCCCCTTATTCCCATTCCTCCTCCTCCTCTTTGTCGCTCCTCTCCCTGCTTTGTCCTTGCTGCTCTTCCTCTTTCTCTTCATCTTAAGCCCTCATGTCTTTCTCTTTCTGCTATTGCCCCTCTCTCCATCGGAACCCATCGACCGTGTAGCCTCTTTTAAATCAGATATCTGCATAGAAGTGTAGCTTACAGTCCGGTGGTGGACGTCTTCTCTCTACTCCAACAGCATTCCTGCTTCTCGAGTTAAGTCAGACTGTAAACAATTATCCGCACCCGGAAAAGGAGTCATTGCCTGGAAGTTCTGAATCGATCTGAATAACAGCGGGCCACACTGTAAGCCCCGGAAAATCTCCCGGAAGCTATATCTACGTCCTCCATCCTGCTTAACTTTTTCCCTCTTCCTCCTTCCCTTCCTTTTCCGAACTACACCTTCCTCCTCACTGCTCTCCATGACAGTGTGATGTGTTTGCATAACTCTTCCTCCTTCTCCTCTGCCTCTTCTTTTACTCGTCCTATCCTTTCTGTAGCCCTTTAAAGCAACTTAATGGGCGCTGGTTTAGCTCAGCGTTTAAATCGCACGACCCATGTACAGAGGCCCAGTCCTCGATGCGGTGGCCAACTCCCACCCTCGGCCCTTTGCCGCATGTCGTCCCTACTCTCTCTTCCCCTTTTTCCGACGCAATCCACTCTCCTCTATCTAACTTGAAAGGCATAAAAGGCCAAGAAAAATCTGTGCTTTGTTCAGAAAAACTTCAGACAATACTCCATTCTTGGATACAGCTATTCACAGCTCTATAGGAGGGCTTTGACATCTGTAGAACACATCGTTACACTCCAAAGGAAACACAGTGGCCTTGTACTGTATATAAGTTGAGTAAATGCAGCGTTAGAAAACACAACTCTACTGTACAACCTCTCATCTCTTAACATTTGCACTACACGAAGGATGCTTAAACTCTATTGTATTTTAAACAGTCTGAACAACAGCAATCAATATTGCTTTCAGCAGCGGCTCACTTAAGCAGATCCTGTTATCTCTGAAATGAAAGTGCTCAGGCTCGGTTTAATTAATTGTTGCTACTGAGAACAGACGGCCGGCCTCGTCTCAATCATCTCGGCTCAGCTCGCGAGTTATTTTAGGATGTCTTTCCCCGCAAATAGCACCTGGATCCCCTTCAGGTATTTGAAACAGCCCTTTAGCTAATTCCCTCCCTGCTGTCTGATCCCTGGAACGGCCCGGGATCCCTCGAGGACGTGGGTGGGGAGAAGGATGCCCGAGTGACCGGGTTACCTTTCTAAGCCTGCTGCCTTCGTGGCCCAAACCTGGATAAGCAGCAGAAAACTGAGGGATGGATGGATAATTCCATCCTGTGCATGTGATTACTCACAGCTACTGAAGCCAGATTAGCGCTGCCATAAGTGGAGTTCCCAGGGTCAGCTCGGGGTCACCAGGATGTGGAGGGATGAGGGTTTTAGGACCACGGCATTAAACACAAGTTCTACCAAGAAATGGGATTGGTTCAGCTGGCTTCCTACTTCCAGTGCTGCTAACTTGAAAGCATGTTTTAGGACCGGTTTCTAAGAAAGCACAGGATCAAGGAAAGCCTGGACAGCACACGACTGCCTGCAGTGGTCACGCCTTGTATTCTAAGGCTGTTTCAACCCTCCAGTAGTTTCTTTATTTAGAGCTGCAACCATTAATCCATCAGTTATCAACTTCTGCCAACTATTATCATAACATATTATGTGGTTTGAGTAATTTTTAAAGAAAAACATATCTGATTGGAGCTTCTAATTTTGTGCTGTTTGCATGCAAATGATGCATGTTTAAAGTTAAAACAGGGATATCCCATCCTGCCCCAGCAAGTAGGACAGATACATTAATAAATAAATAAATTCACTGTTAAATTATTGAGCATTGAAATATATATATATATATATATATATATATTATAGGGCTGGAAAACTGCCTTCTAATGTCACAATAAACCATCCATCCATCCATTAGCTATACCGCTTATCCTGTGCAAGGTCACATTGGGGCTGGAGCCTATCCCGGCCATCATTGGGCAAGAGGCCGGGTACACTCTGGACTGCAATTTTAGGGTCACCAATGATCATACCAGCATGTCTTTGGACTGTGGGAGGAAGCAGACGTACCCAGAGGGAACCCACGCATGCACGGGGAGAACATGCAAACATTCTACCTGTGTGAGGCAGAGATGTGGACTGGAGACTTGTTGACTTGGACTTGAGTCGACTCGAGTCCCTGTTTTGATGACTTGCGACTTGACTTGGACTTGCAAGTTAATGACTTGACTTGACGCATGATCACTCGGATGACTTGAGTGTGTTCATAAGTTTGAATGTTAGCTGTTCAATATAAAATGATATCATTAAAAGTTTCTGTCTAACTATCAAGTATGTATGCAGCGCAAACTAAAAATAATCATTGGACGACCCAAAAAGCTCCCCGGTATGTGATTGTCGTTATTGGATGACTGGCTGTCAGTCAAACTCCTCGCTATGGCAACACGCAACATCAAAGGCCCCCCGCTACCTGATGTTTTTCCCAAAGAGAAGCCTCATCAATCGTACTCGTTACGGTCTCAGACGATACCATCATCATGGCTGCGTCTGTGCCAAGATAATACACATACAATTCATACTTTTTGAACAGGTTATATAAATTGGTCAATAATATCATAATTAGACCGGCTTCTAATACCTTGTCTTTTCTCTTTATAAAGACCGGATACTACAGGTAAGAGTGCTGGATCTTGGGTGGAAAAAAAGTGACTTGGGACTTGACTTGACTTGCCCAAGAAAAAACGACTCGAGACTTGCTTAAGACTTAAGCAAAGATGACTTGGTCACAACACTGTGAGGCAACAGCGCTAAACACCTCACCAATGTTCAGACCCAACTAATTAAATTGAAAGTACAATGAATAAGAACAAGACGTCCTCCACATGAAATAGGAGTGTCTGAGTAAATCTATAGCATATATGAATAAAACTGGACATTTTGGACACTGTAATTTAACATATTTAACATCTATTCAGCATAACAGACATGCAAAGCCAACATGCATTGTACACATGTACTTTTTAAGCCACCTCTCAATCAGAACGATTTCGTCTCACAGCTTTTCAGCTGTTCCTAAACCAAGAGCATCCCACCCAGAGGGGAGTTTCAAGCGCACAGCTCCAATAAGCTGTGCATATGGTTTTCGGGGTAACACCATTGGCAAGGTTTAGTGCCTTGGAGTGATAACTATATTAAGCTGCTACGCACACACGCACACACCTACACTGCCTCCTTTCCTCATCTGGTAATTGAAGGTGAGAAATAATTTCATTATCCTCAGGAAGAGTAATCTGCTCTCTGCTCCTGATCCCTTCATTTCCTACAGTGCACCTCGACCTGGGAGGCACACACACACACACACACTGACAGGCACCACATCACGAATGCATGCACACACAAACACACAGATACACACCCATAGTTTTTATCACCCTTGGCTATTAATGTTATTGGAGTTGGGGATTAACCATCAGACTCACATATGCTTTACAAAGCTTTATTACTTAGTGCTGTCTGTCTTGCTCTCTCTCTCACACACACAAACACGCACACACATGCAAACAAATGACTTTGTATTAAAGAAAGTTAATCTTGGAGTGTGAGCATCAGCCTGAAACTCCTCTTTCACATCAACATGTGGGGCTTCCTTTTTTCTTCTTCTGCTCGTCTTGTTGAACCGCAGAGCTCACCCACTTTAATGTTGCATTACCACCCTCTGCTGTTCATCTCCCCGAGATGTTTTGGGTGGCCCTTGATGTCAAGTGTCATGGTAACACACATCGCTGCACATAGGGAGGGGGAGGAGCTTAACTGACGTTTTGCAAAGAGCATCTAATACCCCGGCCGCACATCAGTTCTAGTGGGTGAACAAAGCCTGCAGGTGCAACAGTGTCTCTGCTCAGTCCTGCAGCAGAACAGGGCGCTTACTATTTGTTCACTCCTGCCTGGTAAATACTGGAAATAAAAGTTAAATATGCTTTTTATTCATCAGGGTATCAAGAGCTGCACCTCAGGCTGCCTTCTTTTACCTGCAGTGACCAAAGCCAAATGCAGATTTAATTATGGAACAGTAAGATGAGCGTAAATACAAAGGCATGCTCAGTGATGTCATCATACAGCCTTACATAACACAGGAAATGTGTATTTCTCCACATAATGGTTAAGGCCGCCAATATTCCTTTCTGTCACTGTCTGATTCATCACTGTACTGTAGTTTATTTTCAGTCAAACTGCCATGCACAATACTTTCTAGTGCACCAAATGTTTATAAGTCTAAGTATTCAGTTTTTTTTAAATAACTTGTCTCTATTTTCTCCAACAGTATGACGCTTTATGTTTGATTTAGTAACAGGTACAGTCTGTGCATAAGAGTGCTGAAGTTGTGTTTAAAGGAAAGGATTGTTTTTCATACTTTCCGACCGACTGATTGACCGACTTACATGTCCTCAATGTGGAATCTAATATGCTTGGTAAATAGAGCCACAGCCAAGGAAGACATGTCCAAAAGTATTCATGGACAGACTTTCAATGTTTAATGAGAGATGTTAAAAATGAAAAACACACTCAAGAAGAATAAAATACTGTTACGCTCCACGCTAAGATGGCCCATGTGCGGCGAACAACAATCCACAAACTGACCCAACAAAAACATAAAAACACCTTAGAACACGGAAATTCATGGGATTTATTCTTAGAAATACGGTAGTGTACATATAACCAATTAATTAAACAACTAAGGACCAAAATACCACAACAGAACCACACAAACATTCCTGCCTGAGAGGCAGCAAGGCAGCAGGCCTCACTTAAAAAGCCTCTGTCCTCTGATGTCAGCGGATGAGTTTAAAACACTGTTCCAAGGCCAGGTGCACCTCGTTAACAAGATTCACCTGCAGAGCTGCAGACAACGGCAGGGGAAAAGGGACAAACATTAAGTAGAATTACAAGGACTACAAATCAAAAAAATGTCAGATTAAAAAATGTAAACAGAGGCACAACAACAAACCCGCATGCTGAGGTCGTTCCCAGCATTGCTTTACATACAGAATACCATCGCGGCTCTGACTGATGCACCAGCTGACAGTATGAAGTTCATATACTGTGTGACAGGCGCCTGACTGAAGGGGAATAACAGTTTAAGCCTTACATGTCTTGAAACTCTCTAGACACACAGTGTAGCTACTCTGGCTGTCAGTGTGTGTGTGTGTGTGTGTGTGCGTGCTGTCAGGCCAAGACGTCGCAAGCGTGTTTTTTTTTTCTAATGGGGAAAAGGAATATTTGGACATTTTATCAATAGGCATTATTAAATCCTGCTTGCTTGAGCTAATCTTGGCGGACCGGAGCGAGGCGAAAGAGAGCGAGCGAGCGAGAGAGATATAGGCACAGAGAGGGAGAGCGAGAGAGCAGTGATGTCTGCCCCGCGAGGTGAAGAGAGACCGCCTGTAAGCCGCTTATTATATCGACTACCACCTTTTCTCTCTCCTCCTCCTCTAACCCTCCCTCCCTCCTCGGTTTTTCTCTCGTTACCTCGCTCATTTTCTATCTCTGTCTCCCTCCCTCCCTCCCCAACCCATTCTATATCCCCTCATTCTCTTTTCTCAACAACTCCTTCATGTAAACACACACGCACACACACACACACACACACATGAATATGTGCGCGCAAACACACCCAGACGGCGCCAAGCCGAACCTTCGTGTTCAAAGCCAGAAGCAAAAAGCTGAAGTTTTATTCAAATGAATGTTTACTTTTTCTACTGCCAAGATGTGTGTGTTTTCTGTGTGTGTGTGTTGAGAGGCAGAAAGAATACAGCAGCAAGCATGCAAGTGTGTGTTCGTATGTGTGTGTTACATGCACAGCAGAAGGAGAAGGGCTGACAGTAGGTGATAAGGCAGACAGGCCTGCACGCTGTGATTATCACCCACCGGACCCCCTGTCACACACACACACACTTGCATACACACACTTGCATACACAGTGCCCAATGAGAGAGTGTGTTGCAAGGATTTAGGATTGAAAGACAGACAGACAGACAGACAGAGGAGAAGAAGCCTTGGATCACAGGCAAGGTGGAAACCACAAGAGAAGCGAATGAACACAGACTGTAAACACAATGCATCCAATTATGTTTCACTGAACGCTCATTGTTTTTATTTGGGGTTTGTGTCAATATTCAGGTGTTTTGATGTTGAGACACTGGAATCAAAGCACCGTGTCACATAGAGATGCTGGGCACACGCCTGCAGACAAAGATCTGTCGATGAGACGGATGGATATCGTGTAGTTTCTAACTCTCTGTATGTCTCTCTCTGATGTAGGTGTGTGGCCGTCTGAGGAGGTGATGGCTCATTACTGTCTGAAGAAACGTCACATGTTCAAGTGAGTTATTCCTCTCTTTAAACTTTCTCTTTCAGTCGTCCTAATACCAAAACTGTTTCAACATGAAAACACTGGCCTGACAGCTGTGGTGGATTACATAGGACAGTATGAAGGAGTATCTGTCAGTTTAGTAAGTCGGTTAGCGTGGTTATTTTAACTTTCCTGTAACACTTTGACATTAAAGGGCCAGTTGGCCGATTTTCAACCTCAGTCCTATCATGCTGTTATTGGGAGCTAATGCCATTATGGAGGACGCTATCCGCTTCTCCAACGGAATGCCCTGGAAAACCAGCCAGACTACATACAACGCGTCACATGGAGGCCAGGGAGCTCACTAAACTACACTTCCTCAATCTAGGACGCCCGCCTCCGATGTCATGTCTCGTTTGAAATCGTCAGGTTTGAAATGTAGACTGCAGACCTGAAGATTTTTTAGATGATCCACCGGTATATTCTGGTCGTATTTCGGATTCTGTACCGCTCTGAGCCATTGCCTGCAGCGATCAATATCCTTGACTGGAAAACAGTAGTATTTCACTCCAGCGTCTCTCGCTGGGCCGTTCTTTCAGAGGGAGGGGCGCAATGCACGCTGGGTGTTGTAGGAATGTAGAATGGGCAAAACCACAAGCTGTTTGTACAACTTTCTCCACAGCTATGGCGCCAATTTGAAATATTATTGCTTCTATCGATTACAGAAAACAGCTTTGACTGACAGTGGCTTTTTCCAGGGGAGAATTGCTCCTTTAATAAGATATTTACAGCTTGAATTATGAGACATTATTGAGACAATCAGACGGCTGATTAACAGCATATAAAGGAAGGCCTTCTTTCAAGAGCAAACTTATTGCAAGCATTAAGGGATGTAGATGACTAACAAGTGTGTCAATCTGATCATTTTTGGCTGTTCATTTTGACTTTTAGCTCCTTTTCCAGTTCAGTGCCACACCCGACCCCTTTATCAGCCTACATGTTTTACCTTTACGTTGTACATTAATCAGTCTTCCAAAAACATTGGCTTTCAGCTAGATATTAAAACAGATAAAGGATTTTAGTCATCTTACGCCTGGAAACAGCAAAACAAGCTTCAGGAAAGTTAGTGGCAGCTCGTCTTGCAGTCACAAAACCCCTGAAAAGGAGTGTCGGAAAAATTCCAATGTTAACCAGTTTTGCTAGTTTCAATTACCAGGTCCGTTTGCTTTGGGATGGACTCTCTGGATATTCGTTTCCGGGAATAACACTTGTAAACGATGAACACTGAAGGAATCCCAACCCTAAAAACAAGCTGAGCTAGTAGCAGCTCATCTCACAGCCCCTCCTGACATCCTGTGTCTGCCAAAGAACATCACAGAAAAACATATTTTTAAGTTGAACTGCTTTATTTTGTGTTTTTGCTGGTTTTAATCACAGGGTTTGTTTTTTTTTGAGAAGAGGAGACGTCTGTGGATAATTCGCCTACAGTAAAGACCTCGGGAACAATGAGGGGTCAATTTGAGACAGGGTTTGTAAAGTTTACAGCCTGTCATGCTGTTATTCCTGCATTGCTCTGTGTACAGGGCTGCAGCTTATAAACCAAAGTGCAGAGATTCCACAAACAACATCCTTGATACACAGCTGCTGAGAGATAATTGCATCCATTTAACAATTTATCAAATGCAATTACACTACAATATATCAATACTTCTACATTTAACCTGTTCATTTAGTGCTGGAACCCGCTGTAAATGCTGCTGTATCTTTCCCTGCCACGCTGTGTTGTTCTGCGTTGCTCTTTCCCCTGCTCGCGTCTGCTGAGCGTCGGCCTGCCCTGCGGCACGGGGCTGAAAAGCACCCAGGCACCTTTGATTTCCACTCAAGGTGGAACGTCACCCTTTGATTTCCTGTTTTAACATTCAAGAGGCGGGAGGCGAGGAAGAGAGGGGTATTGATCAGAGCAGCGTGGTGAAGGTCAGCGAGAGAGGGAGGGAGGCATGAAGGGATGAAAGAGGACAGGGGCAGAGACGGAGGGGAAGGGGAGATGAAAGGAGGAAGAGGATGGAGAGAGGGGTTGAATGAGCATGCAAGCTACAGGACTCTGTGAGCGTGTGTGTGTGTGTGTGTTTTCTCAGATTCCCGCTGATTGAGCTTGTGCTTCTCAATGTTCAGTATTCAGCTTTCAGGTTGATGGTTGAATTGATATTTCTTATCCTGCTGTGTTTACTGTGTGAGTGTGCATGTGTGTGGATGATAGCATGAGCTGTTGTAAGTGTGTGTCTACTGTACTGTGTGTTTGCGTGTGTGTGTTAGTGCTAAAGTGCTAGTTTGGGCTCAACAAGGTGAATCTTATTCCCACTCTTCTCTCTGTCTCTCAGGGGTGCAGTGTGTGAGTTGGGAGGAGGTATGACTTGTCTTGCTGGGCTCATGGTAAGTGACCCACGCACACACACACACACACACACACACACACACACACACACACACACACACATACATACACAGATTTCTGTAGGAGAAGTTGCTTGGCTTCCCTAATGAAATTGACCCCCACCAATCGATACACAAACAGCATGGGCACACAGTATTCATACCTCTTCATATACATATCATTCACTTCTTGTGTTTTTGCACGTTTGTGTACGTATGCGTGCTCAGTCTTTCAACCTATTAAATCAACCTTAAGCCATAGTCATAGAAGATCTCTTCCCTATGTTAGTTCCTAAATAGTTAAATAATATTTAAAACAACTTTTATGCATCGCAAGTTTTTTATCTAAAAGAATTTACAATACATATGAGTTCTTAAGCAAATCCTAAGTGTGTGTGAACAATTAGGAGTTTCCTAGGCAACACTTTCTTTGTCCGTCAGTCCTCAGGTGTGACTCCTCCTTAATTTATCAAACTCACAGTTTTTTTGTTTTTTTTTATCAATTACCTTCAATTTACTTTCTTTTTGTAATTAGCAATCTGCTCAAATTATTCCAACCTTTAAACTGCAATGTAACTTTTTTCAGTCAAATTCTTACTTTACCCAAAGTTAATAATTGGTTACAAAATATCTCCAACATACTTAAATGAACTATCTTGTCTGTGAAAGTGTTTTTTCATTCAAACCAATCAGTAGTTGGGGTGCCTCAGGGAAGCATATTCGGTCCCTTATTCTTGCTATGGAGAGTGTAACCAAACACTGTATAAGTGCTTATTGATGTGTTGCATGATACTCAACCAGACAGATTACTCTGGTAACTCTGGTTACTTAACGTAATTAAGTGTCACAAAATACCTCAAAGATAATTTAATGAACAATGTTGTCTGTGAATGTGGTTTTTCATTCTAACCAATCAACAGTTGGGGTTCCTCAGGGAAGCATATTCGGCCCCTTATTCTTGCTTTGGAGAGGGTAACCAAACATGTGCTTAATGATGTGTTGCATGATACTCAATGAGACAGATTACACATGTTTGCACATTTATAATTACAACAAGTCTTCATGTTAATATGGCAACAGTATTTGTACCTCTTGCTAATGTATGTTCTGCTGAATTAAGCACAACATACCAAGCTCATTCATGAAACACAATATTATCCTTAGCAGTAAGGTTGATTTATTTTTTCTTAAAAGTAAGAAAACATTTCTATCAGCAACTTTTAAGAGCAAGCAACTTTACATTTTGAGGTACACTCACTCTGAAGATAAAATACTCTGATTATGCGCCAGTGTCATTTCATTTGAAATAATGATTTTAACAGCTATTTCCTTAGGTTTATCAGCACAGTCACACAATCACCAGACCACCTGAGTAGTGACACCTAGCTATATGAACTAGCTTGGGTCTTAAAAGCTGTCTTGTATTGACAGAACACACAACACACACACACACACACACACACTGACAGACACACTCAGATATAGTCTGTCAGCCATAGGGTTTATTAGCCAGGGTCTTAAGGGCCCCTCCACATAGCAGGCGTCAGTGTCCCATCGATCTGCTAGAGGCCATTCTGTTTGTGTGTGTGTGTGTGTGTGTGTGTGTGTGTGTGTGTGTGTGTTGTGTGTGCGTGTGTGTTGGTGTGAGAAAAAGCCTGGTTTTATCTCTTCGCAGTCAATACACCATGTTTTGACATTGGTGGCTTGAGATGGAGTCCTTCCTTCACACCTCTCCTCCTCCTCATCCCTCCTTCATCCGCCACCGACACCACATTCCAGTTTTTTCACTGTTGTTCATGTGAACAGTTTGTTAATTATTCTTAACTGCTTTCATTTCTTTCCTCTCTCTCGACCTGCTTCTTGTCATTCATCCAATTTCTCTTCTGTACCATTTTCACACATTTCATTTCCCCCCTTTTTTTTTTTACACATGCCCCTGCAGTGTGCTGTGAAATTGCACTCTAGATTTCAGAATAATATGAAATTTATTATTTTATTATAAAGATATAAAGGCATCTTTTTAGGCCAAAACCTAGACCCCCCACACCTGCAATCAAATGAAGATATATCACGTTTACATTTGTAGCCTAAAAATTCTTACCCTGGGGCGCCGGCTTGGCTCAGTGGTTGACGTGCGCGTGAACCATGTGCAGAAGCTCAGTCCTCGGCGTGGTGGCCCACAGGTTCGAAAAAAATATATACAACACATCAATTTCCTACTCTTCAGACTTTAAAACTTCAGTCTCTTTTTCATACATTTAAGGTAAACACGTAAATGTGGTTTTCATTCTAATCAGTCAGCAACTGGGGTTCCTCAGGGAGGCATATTTGGCCCCTTATTCTTGCCATTGGGAGGGTAACCAAACACTGTAAAAGTGCTTATTGATGTGTTGTATGATACTCAACCGACAGATCAGACATGTTTGCACATATATACTGTAGTTACAACAAGTCTTACAAATTACAAGGCCATATATGGTACATGCCCATCCCCTAGAACAACACAAAGAAGCATATTCTGATTGAACAGTGCAACATTGAATTCTTAAAATGTTACATCACCATTGTCAAACAAATAAGTTTTATGAATCTAATACTTTAGTGTCAAGATCTATTTAGGTGTAGTCACATTAACAGGGTTGGGGTTAAATTGTTAAGATTGCACATGGTTAAGGACAGGGAACGTTGGTTGTCATTCTTAAACAATGCATAGGCTCGGGTTTGATATCGTACTTCCTACTTTACAGCAGTCTACGGAGTTTGACCATTTGATAACCTTTACTATAACAATGTTTGTGAGCTTTTGACATAGTCTGACTCTGCATGTGTGTATAGTGGTGTCGGCGGGTGGCGGGTGGTTGCTCATGGGTTGCAAAGTTGGGTTCCAGATCTTTCAGCTGGATGCTCTGGTTCAGCCTGGAGGTCCCTTCCTCCATTTGAACAGATGGTGGGTCGCACAGCACTCAGTGACCCCCTCACACACCCTGCAGGGCCTTAACATGTGTGTGTCTGTATGTGTGTGTGTGAAAGCATGCATGTGTGTTATTACAGACATTTTCATACACTTGATATGCTACATAGTGTGTTTTTTATATGACATACGCTTCAAGATTACATCCATCAACCTAACAGAATATGTGTGCATACCAACACAATAGCTACTTGCACTTATGCTCACCCATGGGTATATGCACACACACACCCTTCTTAACAGAAATTGACAGCCTGACACACACTTGCTGATATAAAAAAGCATCAGCAAAGAAAAGAAAATGTGAAAAGATGAGGTTATAGTAAAGCACACACCTCTCTATCTATATCTCCCTAACACAGAGACACACGGCGCAGCACAAAGCTGTCTATCCATTCTCCCGTCTCCCTCCCCTCCCTCTCTTTCCCTTCGTCTCTCACAGTCTGCTCCGCAAAGTTATATGAAGGGCATCAGGCAGGCCCGGCGAGCCGAGTGCAGAGTGACAGCGGCGAACGGAGTGATGGCTCGGCCCGATAAACACCCAGCGTCAAATGAAAAGGCTCTGCGCTTGCCATCATCCCCTGTCACAATGCAATTACTGAACAGAGTGATAGCAAGATAGCAGCCCCCACCGCTAGCCACAATGATAAAAGTATTGACTGATTTGATTGAATGATTAAAATAATGCAGACATAAAAATGGGGTGAAGATAGAGAGGGAAATGGCAGCGAGGAGAGGGAGCAATAGAGAGGGAGGGTGGGGCGGGCCGGGCTGCCATGAGTGAAGCTTTGTAGATATGGTTATGTCATTATTGTGTGTGTGCGTTCAGATGTTTGCTTCATCTAAGGGTGCTTTTGGTTTTGTTCTTTTGTTCCCTGTTGTTTCATTTCTCGGTCTTTTACCTGTCTCTCTGTCTCTCAGGTTGCCATTTGTGCTGACGTGAAAGAAGTTCTGCTATCAGATGGGAACGAGAAGTCCATTCAGAGTATCCTTTCATCGTCCTCTCCCCTTCTCTTTTTGTCTATCTCTCTATCTCTGCCTCGCTCCTCTCGCTCTCATTTATTTTCATGCATTCATATGGATTTATTTATATGAAAACTTTTGTCCTTTTTATTGCTGTTTCAATAAGACAATGAGGGGCTTTTTGTATTCAAAAATGAAACATGATTTAATCATATGTGGAGCCAATTTCACATGTGAAAAATATTATATGCCTGCAGTATTACATCTAACGCATGATAGATGTTCTATACACTGTCGATTACACGTGCCATAATTTAATAAAGAAAAAATAGACATTCATTCGTTGCAATTGCTCGGCCTCCAAGGCAAGATATTGATTTAATATGGGCATATGATAATTTCCATCCATCCATTATCTATACCGCTTATCCTGTTCAGGGTCGCAGGGGTGCTGGAGCCTATCCCAGCTGTCATTGGGCGAGAGGCGAGGTACGCTCTGGACTGATTGCCAGTCAGTCACAGGGCTGACACACAGACAGACAATCTTCACCCACACCTACGGGCAATTGAGAGTCACCAATGAACCTGATGAGCATGTCTTTGGACTGTTAGAGGAAGCCGGAGTACCTGGGGAGAACCAGCACGTGCACAGGGAGAACATGCAAACTCCACACAGAAAGGCCCCCTTTGTTTGAGCTCGCTGTGAGGCGACAGCGCTAACCCTTGCACAAACATGCAGCCCCATATGATAAGTTCTGTTATATATTTTTTCTACATTTTCATACTGTACTTTTTCTTTCCTTCTCTCTCTCATTTTATTAACAAAAGCTACTTTCGGAAGAAGAAATATCTTATATTATATCTGTATAGTTTCTATCACATTATTCCAAAATAATGTATTTGGATTCAGGCCTCTAGAAAACAAACTTAAAATGTGCTGTTTCGGGTCCGTAATCCACAGCTTCTTTCAAAACCATTGAAGAGAGGTGTCTGTGAAGGTTCTCAGTCATCCAGGTCATGGTCATTCTAAGCTTGATCCAAAAGGCAGCTGGACTTGGTTGAAGTTCTTGAAGACGTTTCAACTCTAATCCGAAGAGAGTAAAACTGTATGGTCATTTAGAGGCTGCAGTTTGTGGTCTTATTGAACAGTGTTACGTTATACCAAGGAGTGTTTCTACTATTTCATTCACATCATTTATATCAGTGAGGGTAGGTTGAATAATAGGGCTGAACGATTTTGAAAAAATATTTAATTGTGATTATGGTGTGATTTTTGCTGGGATCGGTACCAAGCGAAGATATTTGATACTTTTGTCTGTGTATGATGTGTAGGCCAGAGCATCTCTGCAACACAATATTTAAATTAGAATTATGTTTTATACACACATTTCACCCGCAAAAAATATTGCGCCTCCTGCGATTTGAAAATTGCAATAGCCCATATTGCGAAACCTGAAAATGATGAACAATAACAGAACGTTATAACCTTCGTGAAGGGAGGATTTATTAAAGGACTGTTGTACTAAAGACTAATAAACTGGCAGCTGAGTGTGCAATTACACCAAGATAAGAGCTTAAGATAGACCTTTATTGTCATTGTAGTGCAGGAGTACAGTACAACGAAATTGGATGGCTGTCTTTACTGATGCAGAGATAGAAAAATAAATTCATACATTTAAAAAAGAACCACAATTAAAAATAATATTGCACATTGTGCCGTCCTTAGTATCGCACACACCCCTGTATTTCACATTTGCTCGTGGATGTGTAGTCCCATTGCATGGTGTTAATGTTCAGGTGGTCAAATGTTCATGTTGATTGCAGCTATAAAATAACTGACTGCAACCTGGTCTAGTATTATCCTAGCCTCATAGTGTCTGCTTAATCAGTCATAAATCGTTGTGCAAATTGTCCGTAATACACCAAAAGCATCTTGAAATTTAAACCGTTATTATTACGAATCAAATCTAGTATTTTTATTTCTTCCTGCTGTAGCTATACGCCGAATATTTTAGTGAAAATTATTAACTTGAAAAGACTGTGTGTTATAACCTTGGTGTTTCAGCCCTAAAATCCGAGATTGGTTCGGAGAGTGAAAGAAGAATAGCCACCCACCTCTATTATCTTTAGGCAAAGGCAGCAGATGGGCGCCCACAGTGACAAATACCCAGCACTACAGCTCAACATGGCATCTACCAATCCTAGCTGCCCACAATGCCATGTTAAGAGCACAGTAATTGCCATCCTGTCAGATTTTGTTTGGGACTTCATCTAATGCTAAGTCTGGAGTAAGGGCTTGATGAGTGTTTTGGAAGAAGGAACAATCAAGGTTTGTTTAAAATGTTTTTGTGTGTGGTTAAGGTTCAGGCCTATAATTAAGTTTTTTGGACAAATCTTTAGGTGAGTTTTTTTTTTCTTCTCGCCAACATTTGTTCTTTGACTGGCTTATTGATCAACTCTTACAAACCAGCTCTTCTTTTCTACCCATTTTACACTTCTCCCTGTCTAAACTCCTTTGTATGCTCTTTTTTCTTCCCATCTTCTATCATCAGTCTTGTCTTTTTTTCTCCTACCATCCGCCCCGATCCTGCTTTATTCACTCAACCAAAAATACACACAAAGAAAAGAACCAAGAAATACACACTCTGATTTGCTACATTTGTTTCACAAAAGCAGGAAATATAAATACACATTTCTTCCCCATTGACCGACACGGCGCTTCTATATTTAGCTGCTCTTACAATATATCCATCTCATCCGGCTACAGTTCTCCTTTACTGATCACAATAACACCCGACAATAACATTATGAAGCCTGTAAAACACACGCACACACTCAGCCACACAAACAATACGCCATTGACCGAGCGCTTTGTTTCACAGAACAAACACACAGAGAGAATTGTAAGTGAAATCATAGCGAGAAATGGATCGAACACACACAGAAAGAGAAAGGGAGGGCTGAGAAAGACGGATAATTTCTTCTGGGCTCGGCCAAATTGGCTCGTTCACACACTGCCGGCACTGTGTGGCGTTTCCTCCCGCTGCCGGTCTTAGCCTTGCGCTAATGGCTCACATTGTTTGTCTCACATGCATTTATTGTGCTGCTGGTGTTACAATGGAAAGAGATAGCGGCTTGTGATATGGCTGGGTTTTACACAGTGAAATAGATGAGAAGATATGCGGGGAACAGAAGTTGTGAATAGACGATATTTAGATATGGCTCGAGAATGGAATTCCCGTTTCCTTCTAAGTTGTTGACCTCATTTATGTAGTGCAGATACACACACACAAATACACACCGCGCAGAGGAGAGACTTTGCTGTGACCTTGAATACTCATGTTGGAAATCAATTGAAATGTTCCATTAAGAATGATTGATGCATGTCGTTGGCTGCTACTTGTCTACTTCAAGTGATGGGAGCAAATATTCGTCCACTTTAATGTTCAATCTCACTTTTTCCTCTTTATTTCAGTGTGTGTGTGTGTGTGTGTGTGTGTGCGTGTGCGTGCATCTGCTGACCTCTCCCCTAGTGGTGTGCTGGTGATGAGATTACAGTAAGCTGCTCTGCTCTTCGCCCTGTCATCCCTATGCATAACACACTGATGCACAGGTGTCCGGCATGTGTGTGAGCGCTCATGCTTGTGCATGTGTATAAATGTGTGCTAACCTATATTACTGTGTATCCGTGCCCCTTTGATTTTGGATTGGCTCTCCAGTTATCAATCCATCTATCAACTAATCACGCATTCCTGCTCCCCTCCCTCTCTCCCTCCCTCTCTCTCGCCCTCTCGCTCTCTGTCTTTGTCGATTGGATTTGTCTCAGCTCTTTGCGGGCTTTAAAGACAAGGAAATCCTAATTGAATTGCTTTGCAACTCCACAAGCCAGTGTATTACGAGACAACTTGACATCAATCGCCCTGCCTTTGTGTGCGCTCATCTGCGTGTGTGTGTGCGCGTGAGAGGGTTACGGTGTGAGCTTGTGTATCTGTGGTTAAAAGCCTTCCCATTGATCCAGCTAGAGGCTGCTGTGATCTGCTCCTGCAGGCCGCCGCTCTGTCCCTGGAGATCATCTCTGCTCACTCATGTTGTCTCTTTGTGGGTGTCAACTATGTGTTTTAACCCAAAGAAGGTTTTTTAAGTTGTTGTAGATCTTTTGCAACATGACACACCCCAATCCAAAAATCTACCATTGGGTGGCAGAGAAGACAATTTTTAAATCCTACATATGGTGGCTTTAATTTTTTAGGCCCATTTTTGTATCACACAATTTAAATACAATTAACTTAACTTACACTCATTTTAAACAATTACTAAAATTCTCACCAATTATAGACATCTTTGGCTGTGTGTACTGTATGTAAAACAAGGACATTTATTTCAGGTCATATGGGAACTTTCAGCATTTTCCTGTGATAGTGTGTGTGTGTGATGAATCCTTGACCGTGGCACGTCAGATGTTCAAGGGCTGGTCGAGAGAAACAGGCAAGCTGGAAAGTTCGGGTCAACACATGTATCCGCCAGGTGAGACCATTTTCTTTAGTCTTTATAGACAGATACAGATGTAGATAAGAAAGTGCTGTACATGAGCAGTCAGATAAAACACTAGACTGTGTGTAGTGTTTGATGAGGTGTAAACATTTTTAGTTGAAAGTGGGTCAGATATTGAAGTGCACACATTTTTAGTTCGGGTAGCCCCAGTGAAAATCTTAAAGAGGGGGTATTATGTTGTTTCACATTTTAAGACATATATATAATGTTACAATGTTGGATGTCCAGACTGAACGTGGGGGAAGTTTCAAATCTGTAGGTTAAAGTATGTTGGAGTAATCTCCAGGCTTCTCAGCTCAGTCTGCAGGCTGCTGTGAACACCAGGTTTCACACAGTTTTTTCTACACACTGCGCTCTGTGACATCACAAAACTGGCCAGTCAGAAGCTAGTGGGTTTGTAGGGGCGGGGTTTCTTAAAGAGAGTCGTTTCAGACAGAGGCTGTATGAGGGCCTGTACAGAGCACCAGTGTGAGTTTTTTTTAACTATAAATTATGCTAAGCTACTCAACAGGTATCAAAGTGAAATATGAAGCTCGAAAGTAGCACAATACCCCCCTTTAAACACACATATATTATACATCCAGGCTTGTATATCTCACTTTAATTAAAAACCATGCGTAAAAGCCACATGTGGAATAAGGTCCATGGTAAGTAAAGGGCACAAAAGCTACACAAACAGACATTTTTCATGACAGCACAGTTTGACAGTTTAAGATGCTTCAGAAGAGATGCATGTTGTGGTGATTTCTGGACTTTTGCACATATTTTCAGCCCTTAAAAACCTGAGTTTACGTTCAGACAAATGCAAATATGTTATCAACTAAGTGAAGGCAGTTAATTTTTCTGGTAGAAAATCCTTATTGTCATCTCAACCAAAATGTTTCCTGTTTCAGATGCCCAAAGGTTGTTACTTCGGGCCCTGCAAAGACTTTGACTTAACTATCGACTGCCTTTGTCATATAACTGAAATATAGCTTTATTCATGTTTATCAAATATCTTTAAGTGATGATTTTGGACCAACTCAAGGTGGGAAAAGCAAACTTTGACAATAGTTTTGTGTGAATTAAATGAAATGCTTACCTACCATCTTTATGTCTTTACATTTTAAAAAGGGGTGATGTAAAACCAAACCATGTGAACTAAATACTCTTATAGTCATTCATCAAATAGAGTGTGTGCGTATGTGTGTGTGTGTGTACATGCGCACACAGTCATCTAAGCAAATTGATTCCCTTCAAAAGTGGCTTCTCAGCCAGAAACCATCAAGATAACTTTCCACTTCCCTTACAGACACACACACACCTCATACAGTATGCAAGGACGAGCTAAAATGTAGTTAATTGTTGTCTCAGTCACACAAAAAGCATTTCCCCTTCCTCCTCTCTCTCTCGCTCCCTCTCTCTCTCGTCTCTCCCTCCTGCGCATATTTACACGAGTGGAAGATGGAGTGAAAAAGTAAACGTATAATTAGGCTACATTACTTTGATTGTTTTCTTTTCAGATTATGCCTGCTGTCATCGCCGCACCGCGAGAGAGGGCGAAGGGCACGATGCGATTGGACAAGGGGAGGGAGAGGGAGGGGCATGTCGCGTGATGGTGCGCGCACATGCATGTGTGTGTTGGGACCTCCTGCCGCGCATCGAGATTGTGTTTCTAGCCGGGCCTAATGTTTTGTTTACTGAGTGTTAATAATGCCTAATTAATAATCCCCCACTCTGCCTAACAGACTGAGAGAGAGAGAGAGAGAGAGAGAGAGAGAGAGAGAGAGAGAGGGAAAATGGTGTGGAAAAAGAGATGCAGGAAAGAGCTCTAAATGCTACACAGTGTCAGCACATCGCCCTCACACAACCTGGAGCATCCATATTCTAGCCGAAGGAAGAGAACTTAATGATTACTGTTAATGCATGACATGTACGCTTTAATATTTAGCACTGAAAAGACAGAAACCACGAGTGACCAGGGAGTAAATAAAGTCATTAATGGCAGACTGAGTGACCACAACAATTGCGATTGAGACTGGTGGACACGGACAAACATGGCACTTCAAGGCAGAGTGAAAATTCCTTCTCTCATAGCAAACCTTTTTCATTCTCTACCAAAATACAAAACCAAACTGTCATCATTTTTTCCCCTTTGTTTTACTTTTTCTTTTTTGGCATTTGCCTTTAATTGATAATCGATCTGAAGACGATAAAGCCTCTGGGGACGACGTTGAACATGTCGGGTGTGTAGCCAGCAGTTAGCAATATAAAGGACTTCCCGTCAAGACTTCCTTTTCCGCCTGCTGCATTGTTTACAGAAATTGTCTTGTGATTTACTTTAATTACCTTTGCTGAAATTTCAACATCATGATGCAGATTAGTAAAAAGTAAAAATGAAGCTTTGTCAGGTCTGTCCTTAAGAGGAGAAGAAAATTTATTTTAAAATCTTTGTTGAACGGAGGTTGGATCGATCTGGTGCATTCGAGGAAGTCTGGAAATCTGAACGGCTTTTGTGACACTGCGTCAGGGAATTCATCTCAAGTTAAATTTTAGATCTAGAACAGATTGTTAGCTGAACTTACATGCAGCTGTCTGTTTATAGAGATTAATAAGAAGCACAATTATTGATTATGGATTACATTCGGCCTGCTTTTGCTCTCCGCACAAAACAGAGTGATACATGAGATACGATGGCGAATATATAAAAAGTTTTAACGGTAAATACCAACACTGCTGCTGCAAAAAAGGCAAGAAAGGAATGTGCAGTATGTGCTACTGTAACTGCACGGCCTTGTTCTGTGGCTTTACATGCGTAACATTACATTCCAGAAGTTTCTATATACATTTCCTCAGCTGAGGATCTATTCTGCCCGTGCAGAACATCATCAGGAAACAATTATTGTAAGGACGGAAGAAAGGACTTTACAGCAGATTGAACCTGTGTTGGTTGATTAAATTAGTTTAAAAAGAGAAAACGTTTTGACGTCTTTTAAAAATAATGACTAAAAAACCTGAACCTAAGGGCCAAAGGCTGGAATCGAACCCAGGGCCGATGCAGCGAGGACTCGCCGATCTACCAACTGAGCTAACTGGTTCCCCTGAACTGTAATAATTACTTACGGCAATTGACAGAGAAGCACCTCGATAGGTAATGAAATTTAAAAAAAAAAAAAAAATTCATGAAACTGAACTTGGTTATTATTTTTTCCTGTTCTCTTTCAGCTCTCACTATTTACTGATTCCTGAGAGCAGATCCTATCATACACTTTCTTCTCTCGCTATGTATTGTATATATTGTGTACTAATGTGCAAACCATTTGTTGTCTTTTTCCCCACATTTTGAATCAATTTTCTTGTATTGTAGAGCATTTAAAACCGGCTTTGACTCTAGGTTTTCCAACAGTATATGCAAGAGCAAGAGAGTGGCCATTCCGTGCGTGCGTGTGTGTTTGTGTGTGTGTTCACATGGTATAAATGTCAAGCCTCACACCTCACAGGTGACATGTCTTCCCTCCCTGACACTTTCTCCAAGTCTCTACTGAGGCAGAAAAACAGCGGGTGTCAGAGGGAGAGGTGTCGGGGTTCAAGAAGCTCAAAGTGTCGGGGAGAGAGAGAAACGGATGTCGCTCGCCGTCTTTCTTCTTCCACAATCTGTGCAAACACTAAACTGGTCTCTGTTTTATATGTGTCATTACAGGGTGGTGAGGTGGGACTGTGAGATGGACATTTCAGCACTGGAGGGTCACTTTGACATCGTCATGTGTGCAGACTGGTAGGTCGGCGCACAACACGCACACACTCACACACTCACAGATCTGTCTCTGTGTGTGCGTTTATGGCTTTAATTTTTGCGTTTTTGTGTGACAGTTCTTGCACGGCCCCCCACCAGCGCCTGGACTTTCCCCTGCCTTGTCCACACATGCACGCACACACACACACGCACACACACATATGCTCAGATGCCCGCCTGCCTCCATTTTACACCAAATTGCCTCGTTTTCATGCTTGGTGTCCCAGCAAATGGATGACTTAGGCAAATTGCAAATAATTGCGCCTTGACAAGGAAGGAGACACAGTAAGATAAAGAAAGAGTTGAGGGCGGATGGAGGGAGGAGCAGAAATGGAGATGGAAATGGAGAGATAGAGCAACATAAACATAACAATTAGCCCATCGGTCATTGAAATGTAGATCTTGTGGCCAATCAAAAATTACATGGTTTTTATGGCTCAGTTGTAGTGTGCGAGGTGAAATGCATCGTGATTTGTCACGTACTGTGCACAGAGACATCCTTGGAAAACATATGAAGAAAGGAAAGTATGTCTGTAAAAGCAATTGGGACTTTGTATTGTTCCTCTGAAAAAGGTCTTAGACTTTTCTTTATAGCAGATCTATCGAACCATATGGATTGAACAGCCTTGACTTGTTTACCCACACACACAAAAACACAAAGACATGACTGTAGTGGTAAATAAAGGATAGAAAAATAGAAATGATTAGCAATCAAAGAAAAACTTTAGTTGTGCCAGCTACCAATTAGCCACAAAGTGTCCTTTTTTTCAGCATCCGGCCTCCTTGAAAGCTCCTGGTTGGGTGCTGCCGAGGGACTCAGATGCTTGTACCAGCAGTGATTTAGAAATTTTAGCCGGTTTAGCTCAGTGGGTAAAGCAGGCTCCCCGTGTAAAGAGGCTCAACGCAGCAGCTCAGGTTCAACTCGGCCCTTTGCTGCATGTCATCCCCCACTCTCTTCTCCTGATATTTCCTGTCACTCTTCAGCTGTCCAATCAATAATGGCAAAAATAGCCCACAAAATATTTTTAAAAAAAGACCCAAAAAATCAGGAGGTCAGGGTGGGTGCAGGTTCTGTGTTTGTGCGAGAATAACATCAGATTTTGAAGGAGAACACAGAAGGGGGTGTTAGTTTGACCTCAACAAGGTTCAGGCACACCTGTTAATGACTCTGGAAAAAGAAGCTCCTGAACTTTAGCATCATGCTTCTGCAAAGAGGTCAGAAGACTTGAGAAGATGGACCATGTTTACAAGGTGGCTATTCTGCTCTGATGTCACGCTCAAGTTGGGAGGCTAAAATGCTGTTCAGTGGCATACTCGTGTGTTCCAGGTTGAAAATTGTATAGATGTAGGGAATCTAAACAAACATAATTTAACAGATTTCAAAGACAAATAGAAAATCCACACATATTTGATAACACGTTACCTTCAGTCAGACAACAGCAAATGTTTCCATTCAGCAGCCTCTAAGCTAATCTTACCATTAGCTAGGCAGTGGCTGAATGCTAACATTACTAAAAAAAATTAACAGATAGGAAAGGTGTAAATTTCCTAGCTAAAGGTGATGTTAGCTAGAAGGCAGTTAAATGCGAACATTACAATTTTAAAACGTACAAGAAGAAATAGGAAAGGTGTAAATTTCCTAGCTAACGGTAATGTTAGCTAGGAAGCAGTTGAATGCTAACATTAGCTGTTGTCTCATGGTAGCTAATAAGTTATCAAATATGTTGTTACCCATAACATATGACTCCATGTCCCTTCAGATTTCCTCTATTTATTTTCTCTTTAGTTGCTGATCAGTTGGGAAGCGTTGAAATGATAAAGAAACTATTATTTTCCCAACCTGCCGAAAATGGTGAATAGTCATATTCAGGGCGGTCAGAAGAACTGACAGACGAACATGACGGTTTGACAACATGTAGGTCCGGTCATGGTCCTTTAAGCTATTTCAAGTTCTAGAGGATTTAAAAGCATTTACGTCCGTTTACAATCACACTCATACACATGCTGAGAAGATGGACACACGCCGTTGGCTGAAGCTAAAGTACTTGACTATCAACCAGCTTCACAAACACTGTACAAAATGAGCTTGTGTACGGCATGTGTGTATCTATCTGCACGAGTGTGTGCATGTGTGCTAAGTGCAGCATTAGCAAACTGCGTTATCATTATTGTAATGTCACGGTCATTACAGGTAATAGTCAGGTACAACACCCAGAGAGAGAAAGAGAGCAGGCAGCTAATAGAGGATATTTTACAGTGGACTGCTGAACATGCGCGTGTGTGTGCGATAGAACGAAGCAGATCGTGTGAGAACGGAGCAAATTGCACGTGAATTTCTTGATATCGCCGGTTCTTCTCAGACGCTTTGAGTCGGTGCCGTGTGTGCGCTGCAAGTACGTTTTTCTGTGTGCCATCTTTTCCTGCATGTGTATGCGAGTGAGCGATTGTGTGATAATTGCAGTGGCGGTGGTTGAAGAGTGATGGCTGACCGATTAACGGGCGCGTCATGGTGATGATCACCTCCGAAAAGGTCAACAACGCGGCTTCCACTCCGATTAATTATAGCTCCTACCTGCAGCAACGGAACCACCGCTGAGAGGAGAGCGGAGCAGACGAGAGGAGGAGAGCAAGGACAGGAAGAGTTCGGTGTAACATTGTGTATCTGAATGTGTTCTGTGTATCCCGCAGATCCTTGAAGGGGGAGCAAAAGAAGAATTGTCGAGGACTTTTGACATGTTATTTGAGTGCTGTTAAAGTATGAATATGGTACAGCTTCACCCACTACGACATCGCACCACTCGAACCACATATTGTGAATTGTTTCTGTCTGATGTTACAACTGTGGAAAATATTAGTGTGAATCAAATGTTAGCATACAGATAAATGCGGTCTCAAGATATTAACTGTTAAGGTCATGCAGCTATAGTCACCAGTGTCCTTCTTATATTACGACAGCATTCGTACAAATACAAACATACATTGAGGAAGACAGATATACTCTGCTGCATTTTACACTCACCCACATTCTTTGAACGCATCATCTTACTCACAATATGCACGTCTTGGTCTTCCTGCTATTTTCTTAAGAAAATAGTGCTTAAGATAAATTTCATTTCCTCATCGTGGAACAAACAAAGAGGACATTTAGAGTACACAGTAAAGCTCTGAAATATAACAGAAGGTAAAAGATACGATCACACAATTGAGAATAAATAAATCATATTCTTGCAGAATAGAAGAGATGCAGAGTTTAACACCAGCAGGCTGAAGCTGAAAAGCTTCCCTGTGCCCTCATGGCTTGGAAATATGAAATTTTTCAGTGCAAATACACTAAATATAGACATTTCAGTGAAGTATAAGCTTTGTAAATGTTTGAATTTAATAATATTTTTAGACTAGATATCACACATTTTAATGAGGGACAAGGGAGTAGATGTGCTGTTATGAAATAAGTCATATCTTATGAATGGATATTCTCATATTGTGCATCAGTTTCACATTGTTGGGTGTTAATTGTTCACAGTGAAAAAGTGAAAACTGCATAATTCTGTGTTTTTCCAGAATAACATTTTTAAAAAGGTCGCCTCTGAAATGGGCCGTTCAGAACAGCTGCAGGTCTCTACGTAGAACCTTGCTTTCGCTGAAATCAACCAATCATCATTCACCGTCATTTACCTCAGGTGGCTGTCTTGCACTGGCTTGTAGTCAAATCGCTGTCAAGATTTCAACTTACCATTGCGATACATCCTGGCGAATGTGGCTCGTACATATAAGGCCGAAATACCGATCGCTAAGCTTTGAATGGCAAACGGCTTGTGCGTTTCAGGGGGAAGGAGAGGCTCCGAAAAATAATGACATTGAAATATGTATACAATTTTTTAAACTACACAAACTTTGCCAACATGATTAAAAAACACTTTCGAATAATAGAGCATTAATTGCAAAAATATGTCCCCTTTAAGCTGTTAACAGAGGAGATCTTTCCAGAAAGTAACACAGTAGTTTGTACATGTGTGTGTGTGTGTGTGTGTGTGTGTGTGTAATGCAGACACACAGGGAGAGGGATTCCTGCAGTGTGCATGTGGGTGGCAGAGGATCCTTGGCTGGGATGTTGGCATGTCTGCTGTCTCCAAAAGCTGTCCATGTGTGGGCACTGAGATAAAGCCCTGTCTATGTGTGTGTGTGTGTGTGTGTGTGTGTGTGTGTGTGTGTTGTTTTTCTACTATAACTGTGTCATTTGAATCTTCTGTACATTCACATGAGCTCTTTCGATGTGCACATCTCGTTTGTGCTTTACTCATGAGCTGACTGTCACACATACTAGATTTGATTAGTAACTTTGGGCAACAAACGTTCAAGAAGCTTCATTGTAGCCTTCTCCTAATGCACATAAATAAACCACCTCTCATATTAACCCTTTGTTTCGCCCTGAGGAAACTAAGGTGTATCTGATGTAATGTTTCCATGCTCTCACCCCTTCAGCTTTGACCACATCCTGCATGTTCACATACGTCTGTAAGCAGACAATTATAGCTGCAACGCTCTCTCACACAGACACACACACCCTATGTGACCTTTGACCTCCAGTCAGTTGTGACTGGAGTTCACTGGGCTGTCTTGGGTGGGAGGGGTCAGCGTGAGACAATAGGCCTGTGACAGTCTGGGGGCACCACAAGTGACCTTAAAGTGACCTTAAAGGGGAAGAGCACTCAATTTGAGAGACCTGTGTCTTTATTAAAGAGTGACTCCCTGTTAAACAGTGTTATTGACTGTGAGACAGAACCTCCCTCTGCATTGTATACATTTTATTATCTACGTTTTATTATGTGCTTAATGTTATGGGAGGGCAGTAACTTAAACTCAACCAAAAAAAATAATAGCAAGTGAATGCAAATTCATTTTTTGGCAAGTCAAGGCAATTTTATATAGCATCTTTTACACACATGGACCATCAAAGTGCCTTATAAAAATGGCACAGAAACACATTAAAGAAAGACATTATGAAAACATTAAAATTGCATTTATTTATTTCTCATGTACAAATGTTATTGAGTTAGTTGTAGACATCTGTAAAGCAAAGCTTTATGCCTTTAACTGTTGCCCTCCTCCTGACACGTTGTCCTTCCCCTGCCCTTAGCGTGTGTGTGTTTCAGCAGTTACCTCCACCCAGCGAGCTCACTTCCTTGTTTTTCTTACCACTCATTTTCCTGTGAACTGATATCTGTGGCAAAACAAACCAAACACAAACCTCTCACCTTTCAAGTCAAATAAACTTGGCATCCCCGTCTAACCTTAAAAGAACAATAAACTTCACACATGCGTACGTACACCCATCCTGGGTTTGCTACGAGCTCATCATGGTAAGCCCTGTTTGTTTACCCATTTTCATTCACCACCTCCTATGTGAGGAAACCAGGCTATTCAGCCATATTAATTAAATTAACCAGGTAAATACTCAAATATAGATATCTGTAGGTATGGTATAGAGAGGATAGTCTGTGATGTGCACCTCTCGTTGTTTATTCGAATCAGAGGATTTTGAAAGAGAAAAGGTCAGAGGTCATGATTTGAAAGTTCCGTCCAGATTGGCTCTCCGCTGGCCAGTTGGACGGATGTGCGGGATTATGTCAAATCTGCACTGTATTGTTGCATTTTAGTCAAATTACTCCACTCTCATCTGTGATAATAGGTACACACAAACATGCACACTCCTACAAACACACACACACACACACACACACACACACACCGCTCTACTTACTTTCATAATGGATTGGAATTTGGCTTTGCGGATATAGAGACAGGTGTTACCTTGTTTAGATTGGAGTCGATTTGGGCCTCTGGCTGTCTCTCTCTCTCTCTCTCTCTCTCGCTCTCTCTCTGTGTGTGTGTGTGTGTGTGTGTGATACATGATGCATGGATTCTCATCCCAATCAACTTGTTTCAAAAGAAGAATTATATGGAGGAAAAAGACATTATACTTTATTTTAATTTGTACATATACGACACCACATTAACTTTTTTATGTGAGATTTATACCTGTTTTATAGCTCATATATTATTTTCACGAAAGTTATATAAATGTTCTTGTATGTCCTTTGAAGATCAGATTTTTTTGATTAATTAGCTTGTTTGTTGTTGTTGTTTTTGTAATTCTTTTGTTAAAGAGTTAAACAACTGAACATTATTACAAGACCTCGTGTCACACATGTTCTTTCAATTGTGTTTGTAACCCTGACATCACATTTCTCGTATATCAGTGTTAGAATGAGATAGCTGGAACTTTATTGTCATTTCAGTGCAGAAGTACAGGACACGAGTTGGATGGCTGTCCTTACCGGTTCAGAGCTCAATAAATAAATACAAAACTAAACCACAGTTAAAAACACAATATTGCGTCCTACTTAATATTGCACACACACCATACAGTATATTGCAGTATGTATGTATTACAGTAGCATGTAAAGCAATGCCATACACACCACAGCAGTTATAGCCTTAGCTAATTTGTCTTTAGATGGGCCTTTAAAATACATATACAACACAAAATATATAAGACACAGTTCAGAACACGGACTCAATAAATACATACATTCAGAGCACAACACTCATGGACAGGACAATACAATATACTGTACAACTAATGAACGATCCAACCAAACCGTTAAACAAGAAGCACCAGACGATGGTGATCTGGTCTACCTTTTAAGAAGAGTGCAGCGTGCCATTCGAAGAGGAAGTAGATGTAGACGAACATTGTAAAAACTTTTTGCAAGTTAAACATTTGAGCTTTTGTTTGTTACTTAATTATGTCCCAAATAGCATTAAGAGATATTATTTTTTATCAAGGTGGATGATTAAACTTTATTAAAGACATGTTATAGATGTACACAAACACAAACATGAATGCACACCATAAACACCCTGATAATCTGGAATTAGTCACTTTAATTACTGAGTTCTGTCAGACTGTGGTCTTAATCATATTGTTTGTGAAGTTGTTTATATGGAAAAACACACACATATTAACACACACTCTACCTAAGACACACAAGCAAGTTACAGCACCGTGGTGTTTAATGTGTGTGCAACACGTTTATTTGATTTTATTAACACTTACTTTTTTGATTTCCTTTCCTTTGTGCTGTTTTTTGTTCTTATATCTTCATATTAACTTCAGAGCGCACACTCCAGGTATTAATTCCCCAAATTCAAGGTGCTTTTGCTGCTTTGAAGTAAACCAAGAAGACGTGTGAGCACGTAAACGTGTGTGTGTGTGTGTGTTTACTTCTGCCGATGGTATCTGCGCACGCTGGATTTTCTGATGTTGTGCATTCCTCGCGGTGCCTCTGCAGCAGGCTGAGGTGGAAACTCAAACGTAAACAAAAAGGAAGAGCATCTTACTCATGCAAATTGTTTTTCTCCCTCCTTCCTGTTGCTGGATTTATTTGTGAACAAAAGAAAATAAATAGCCTGCTGCTTTATCTGCAGCTGCTATCATCAGAATGCATTCTAACCTGGCTCTCTCTCTCTCCCTCTCAGTTTGTTTCTCGACCAGTACAGAGCCAGCCTGGTTGATGCTATAAGGAGATTACTGCAGCCCAACGTAAGTGTGCCTGTGTGTGTGTGTCTACTGTATATATCTCTGCTTATCCCCTCCCTCTAAATCACCCCCCGCTCTTCTCAATCATAATTAGGCCTCGACCAAAACCCTATACACATTAATGGTGCGACCGGATTAATATCATGTAATGCTTTAATGCTTATTATGATCGACTTGAATGCATCGCTCTGATCTCCGTCCCTCTCTCTCTTTCCTTCCCTTCATCATGAATCCGAGGCAACTTCTCCCTTTTGGCCCCGCGATAAGACCCCACGCTGCGACAGCCAAAGCAAATGGGGGGAAAAAAGCAAAAGGGCTGGAAGAGATAGGGTTGAGGTTTCTATTCATCTGAGGGAAGAGGGGGACGTTTTAAGTACAGAGGCCGGACCGGTGTAGGGAAGATCTGTGTATGAAAAGGAGGGGAAAACAGCACTGAAGGGGAAAGAGATAGGGAGAACAAGAAGGAGGAGAGGGGAAGGAGTGAAGAAAAGGAGGAGAGAGAGGAGGGGGGATGGTGAAGGAGGAGAGATGGAAGGAGTTGAAAACAGGTTTCTCTTCATTTTAAATCCCACAATGCATCTTGTTTTAAATATTTTATAGATGTAGAGTTGGAAACATGCAGGTTATAATGTGGTTTTCAGTTCAACACAGAGTCATTAAAGGATCAGTTCACCCAAATTACAACAAACAAAATGATCTCAATGAGCAGAAACCTCCCTGAATCATCCACATACCTTGCTGTTAGCTGTTTTCACTAGAACTACTTTTTGCAGAAGAAATAGTCCCTATGAAAGCTGCAGATTGCGTGCCTGTGGATGATCAAATGTCAGCCTCGTATAACAAAGTTTCTCCACACACGGAAAATGAAACTTTCCCCTCAATTAGGTAACACGATAGATCAGTGAGGAAATATGTTTCTTTGTAATTTGAGGGAACTGACCCTTTAAAATCTTCTGTATTACCTTTGTTAGAAACGGTGGAAATGATAAGCAAACAAAAGCGCACATAGAATCAGATATGAGGCCCCGGTTGCAGTGGAATGCAGAAGCTGCTGTGGTCCGATGACGGGCGTGACATCTGGCCATTGTTGTACATCTGTGTGTTAAGTCTTCATGTCTCTCTCTCTTTAATCCACAGGAGATAATTCGGGGGCTAATATGATTTGAGTGTCGGCCATCAGACTGTCGCTGCCACAACAAGCTTTGCCAAATATTTAATAATTTGCTAAGCTGATTAAGCAATTAACAAAGCAATTAATTCTCCCATCTAATGGCACTAATTTGTTGTTTCTGACAAAGGTGGTCCATCCGGTGGGCCGGATCCCCTTAATCAGCTGATTAGTGCTGCGTTTGTTTACTGTGTTTTTTCTGAGACAGAACGCGACTGGATATACAGATGAAACATCATCTGTCACATGGAGTGATCCTGCTGTTTGCTCTGCCTTTGTGTTCATGTAGCTTAAGTTGTGTCAGTGTGTGTTTCACTGTGTGTCTTTTCTGTATGTGTGTGTCTGTGTGAGCGTCCCTCTTTGCTTCATTTAATTAAAACAATAAAAACACGATCGACATGAAATGAAACTGAAAGCTGAAGGATTTCAAAGAAACTTTGAACCTGTTGGTAATCCTCTTAGTGTTTGCAGGATGTCAGTGATGCACGTGTGCACACAAACACTCTTTCTTCCTCTGTGTGTTTTTCACGTGTGCTCATGTACAATATGTATGTCTCTGTCTTTGCAATTGTATTTTTAAAAATCAAATGAATAGTGTATAAGATGTGAAAATGTAACTTACGTTAACTATCCACTTGTAAAACTACTCACCCTCCTGTCGTTTCCTGTGCAGGGAATGGCGCTGGTGTTTGCTCCTCTGCGGGGTGAAACTCTGAATCTGTTCTGTGAGCTGGCCCAGCAGAACGGACTCTGCGTCTCTCAGCACCAGCAGTACGATACTCAGGTCATGGATGTTCACTCAAAGGTAAGAAGCATGTCTTAGAAATGCAGGACTGTTGGACCGAGAGCAGGACTCCAAAGCGCTTTACATTGATGATTTAATTAATCAATGTTTGGAGGCAAATAGGCAAAAAAAGTGTGACTTAAACTACAGTATCACAGTAACACAGTACCAGTGTACGTGATCATCACCACTCAAGGTTTTCTGCCCTGACTATTTGCCACCAACACTTTCTGTGTTGACTTGCTTTAAACGAGGTCACAGTACTGTTGGTGTAATTTTTAAGTATATATTCAAGTCCACTTTAATAGTGTAATTACATGGTATATGTCTGTTGAGATGTTTGATGTTTGTTTCCAGACTGTTTTTTCTTCCTAAGCTGAGTTACTCCGTAAGAACCACAGCAAAGTCTTAATTCTGTGCAGAAACGCATTGAGCTAATTGAGACAGCTGAAGCCTTACATATTCTGTAGCTGAACTTTAACAGTGGTTATAACGTAAGATAATTTAGTTTGACTTAAATGAAAACCTGGTTAATACAGTTAAATTCCTTACTGGGAAATGTGCAAAATATTGCTACTTAAAGTGGTAATCTCGAAGACCTCAGTGTCATTCTCTTTGGCAGCACCTATGGCGATAAACGATAATTGCGGGAGCACACTTCTTCGATATCCAGACAGTGTTGCATGTGTGACGTCCTCCAGTTGTAACACTCGATTTTCCTCGCTGACGGTCGCTTTCCTTTTTAGACTGTTTGCCTTCATCTGAATTTGTTTCTTTTTCTTTGGATTTTCACTTATTGTTGAAGTTGTATCTGTAGTCATCGATCTTTTAGTAGTAGTAGTAGATTACTGTTTACTCGCAACACTTGCAGAGGCCGGAAAAGCAGCCGCTTAGCTCGACCTACCCTCTCTGGCAGACCAACCACTGCTGGGTGATGGAAAATGCGTCACTAACTGGGCGCTGCTTGTGATTTTTTTCCGCAAAAGTCGCCACAGACACCCAGTCTTACCTCATTCGCCGATAGATAGAGACTTAACAGACGTTTATTTACATGAAAATTTTCAAGATTATCACTTTAGTTAAAAAAAAAGATCCCATAATGTGCACTCAGCTTTATTAAAGCTGTTTCATGTTAGAAACACTTTGTGAGACACACAGGAGCTAAAACAAGCTGCCTTAACTCGGCACCATGAGACAGACAGAGAGAGACGGACAGACAGAAAGGGACAGTGAGAAAGAGTAAAGGAGCGACAGAAAGCACATGAGTAGGCCGTGTTAAAAGAAGTGGTGTCCAGCTGTTAACCCCATTACACACACAGCTTCAGAAGAACAGGACAGCAAGGAGCGGGCTAAATTGGTGCACACACGTTCACCTACACCGGTGGGACAATTGGACAGACTGGCCATTAAAGTGCCTGTTAAAGCAGCCTGAACCTCAGCATGGAAAATCTCACTCCTCCTCTGCTTTTCTTGTCCTTCAGTAAATTTAGCAGCAGCAATCACTCCCACACTCTATAGCTAGGTGACTATCTAGGACCCTTTCAAAGCAAAAATTCAGGTCACACATTTACAGGATGTCTGACTCAAGACAGGTTTAAGGCCGGCCTCCACACCACCCCGCATTTAGAGGGTCCATGGCCACTCTTCTAATGTGACAAAACCAGCTGATCCTACATCAAATCCCAGAATGCCTTTCTCAATTTAATACTTCTATGTTACATTCTCGAGTCCAACCATTTTTGATGATGAATGTGATCTTTTGCTGTATTGATGGAGAAATCTAAGTGCTTCTGCTTATGGAGCTTTTCCCCGACTGCCTACATGTTCCAGGATGCATTGCAAGTAGCAGCAGCCTTGGCCTCAGCTGTGTTCTTGGCTCTAAAAAATATAGCTGAAGATTCTGTTGGCTAAAGTACTGTAAAACGTATTTTCGCCATAACATACAACACAAGAAACAACAGAGACTACGAATCCCAGCTGAAATAGCCTGTAGTTCTTTCAGGCCACTAACTACATCAAATGACGACGCTGGTGCCAGAGGACCAACAGATTCTGACACTGCGTTTCAAAGACACTAGCTTGTGTGAAGTACAAAAATGACACAATTCCCAGACTGGAAAAACTGTCCTCAGTGAATCCAAGTATTGACCAAATTTACGCCTTAGCAAATCATATAAGTAGTATATGAACATATTTTCTTGTCGAGTTGAATTTCATGTTAATTTCCCCCTCTTGGTTAATGGTGGCAAATGGACAAACACTGGCATTACAATTATCTTAGATGAGGTGATAAGATAGAGAGATTGTGAAAGAGCGAGAGGAAGAAGCCCTTTTTACACTGCAGTTCCACCACAGCGCCGTAACGAAGCTCCCCCCATTACGCCACCTTTGCCATTTTGCATAGAACCAAGCAATGCCAGCATAAAGCCTAGAAGACTGAAGGTAACAGAGGTGTAATAATCCCGCCTTGAACTGGCAGTGTATAAGGGACTGAAGAGAGTGGTGGATCAGACAGGAAAGTCTTAAGCCCCTTTTATTATTATTACACCTCTGAAGCGGAATGGTGAGGCGAAATCGTTTTGCCTCTGAGCCAGCATAGGAGGTAGGAACAGAGGTGTAACAGAGACAAAACAGCATCTGTGTAAACAGCAGAGCCGGTAGGGCAAAACAGTGCAGTGTGTGTGTGTATGTGTATGTGAAGCACGTGCTGTTTGTTTACACCTTGCGCGCGTTTTGCTTCCGCAACGCCGTGTTGCGTTGTCTAACGTAGAATGACAAAGGTGGCATGAGGACGGAGCTTCTGTACGGCGCTGAGTTGGAACCACAGTGTAAAAAAGTCAACAAATAAGTCAACAATCAACTTGTGAGTCATGGAAGAAGAAAATATTAAAGCAGCTGGTTTTGGCCTGGTTGAGTAGAAGTGGCACAAAAAAAGGTGAAGTAATTTTTAAAAAGGACACAACATTTTAAAAAATATAAAAAAACTGGGGACTCAGAAAGAAGAAAGAAAGGAGGGAAAGTGAAAAAGTTAAAAGGCAGGAAAAGAAAGAAGTAGCTCCAGTGGGATTAAAGTGGAAGCTGCCGTTGCCTGAAATTTAAGAGAAATACAACTTTGTGTGAAAAGCTGAGGGGAGAATTGATTGGGCCTCAAGGCCACAGAGTACAGTCATTGAATAATCCTAATGGTTCAGCACCTCAGCCGCTTACAAAAATCACCACTCAGGCCTCCTTTAGTGGTGCGAGTCGCCTGACAGCAGAGTGTGAACGGTGATATTCACACTCAAATTGATGCAGGATGGAAAAAATATCACCCTGAAATTATGCTGTTTTTTTCTTTGGCATCAAGGGGACTTGAAATGCACACTTCCATCTTTGTTACACACACACACACACACACACACACACACAGTAGGGTCAGGTGCTGCGTGTGGATATGAGGACAGGTTGAAGTGCCCCCCTCACATCTGAAGGTGATTAAGTCTCCTCTGCTTATCTTCTGATGAACACTCTGAACCACCCCTGTGTGCCTTTTTGTGTGTGTGTGTGCCTGAGTGACCATTCAAGACTCACACACACACACACACACACACACACACACACACACACACACACACACGCGCGCGCTAAGAAACAAGCTATATCACAATCCCACACAGACCAGACATCACTCAGACAGCATTGGCTAGACATTACACACAAACACACACACCACATGATGATATCACAGCGAAACATACACTACTGCTGCACACACACGCGCACATCCAAATGAGCAGCTGCTGCTAATTTGCACTACAGATTAGCTTCCTTCAGCTATATTTGCTTTCAGTGGGTGGACCAGAACACAAGAAAAATGCATATCAGAACCGACAGTGGAACACACACTATGGATTTTCTTTCATTGAGGCTTAAAACAATCAAAGACGTCTCCAGCAGAAGCAGGTGGATCCATTTAGAGGCAAAAAAAAGAAACCACAAAGCTTATATAGTATTCTTTTTAATACTGAGGAGTCGAGCTGGTAGATTGTGAGCACAAGCCTCTTTATGTTTGACTAAATTACCCTGTTCTCTTACTGTCACTCTTTTAACTAAGCAGTTTACAATTTGATTCAATTTGATTTTTATTTTTCATATAAGCATTTTTAACTCAAAAATACGAATCAGTTTATCCGCTGTAACTTTAACAAATGAGGCTTAGCTGTGCTCAAATAGTTGTAGCATGTCAGTGTCAGCAGGCTGACCGCTTAAATCAGTATCAAGACACGAAAAGACTTTCAAAACTAAAAGCTAATCTAACTAATAATTGCAAATTTTAGCAAATGTTCATGGAAATATTAAATAAATGTAACTAAGTTCTACTGTTAGTAGTTAGTAGTTACTTTGTTCTACATTTTGGTTGGATTCATTAGAATCTTTAGCATACAGTATATAAACCATGGATGGGACAAAATATCAGTAAGGCAATATATCGTCGTCCTGACTCGTGCAATCCAACTATCGATAGACTGGCACCAGATATCGATATCTTAATTTACAAATATACGGCACTCTAAACACATTTCACTGCCATCACGACTCTTCACGGTGGTGCTTATGACATGAATGAGGGTCACTTGAATGGATATGAATTGGCCAAAGAAGACATCTTGACCAGATCAGATATCTTGATGTATCGTTATATGATTGTATCGTACCGTACTGTATCGTACCGTACTGTATCGTATCGTATCGTACCGTATCGTACCGTGTTGTACCGTATCGTACCGTACCATACCGTATCGTACCGTACAATATCCTATCGTATCGTATCGTATCCTTCCGTATCCTATCATATTGTACTGTATCGTACCGTATCATATGGTATCATATCGTACCGTAACGTACAGTACCGTATTGTACTGTATCGTACTGTACCGTATCGCAGCGTATCGTATCGTATCGTATCATATTGTATTGTAACGTACCGTACCTTATTGTACCATATCGTATCGCATCGTATCGTATCGTATTGTACCGTAACGTACCGTATCGTATCATAATGTATCGTAACGTACCGTACCTTATTGTACCGTATTGTACCAATATAATCATTTTAATTCTAGCATGCTTTCCACACCACTTCCATCCATTGCACTATTGTCTCAGTGTCTACAAGTGTTTTTGTTATTGTTTTTGCACTGTATATTGTATATTATATTATGTATAATGTATTTTTTTACAACATATATATTTTTATCTGTAGGCCTGTACATAGTAGTTTAATAGTTTAATGTTCATGTAAATAGTTGTTTAAACCGGAGTCAAACTCCTTGTCTGTGCACACATACCTGCAAATAATGCTGATTCTGATTCTGATCCTGAGACAGATTTTTGTAAAGAAACAAGCCAGCAGACCGCTCCGATCTTCAAGCTACGGCGTCCTGTATTTGGTTGACTCTCCACATGTTTCATTTAGGCCGAGTTTACTTCTTTTCATGCTCCCAGAGCGACTCACAGGCTCCTCCATCTGGCACAGACGCTGTTAAACAAACGTACCCCACATAGCTGTGAGTACACTGGCATCCCTCGCTGTGCCAGATCCGACACGCGTCACATTCGATTTTGTTTGGAACGTGCAGCCTGTCTCAATGTTTGCTTTGCGTGTGTTCATGTAAAAAGAGAGAGCGAGAGAGAGAGAGGGGGATGATTTTAGCAAGTTCTTTACAAACCATCTCCAGACCCCCTCTGCAGTTTCCCAAACATGCACACACTCTTTTGCTCTCTGACACACACACACACACTCGAGGGACTGCAGACAGCAGGCAGGCCCGATGTGCAGCGGTAGAGCTTTGTATGTGTGTGTGTGTGTGTGTGTGAGTGTGTGTGAGTGTAAGGCGTGTGCTGGGACGGGCAGACAGGGCTAGCGCGTTATCCTCTTATCCCCACTGTTGTGGAATAGAGAGGCAAGCAGCTGGAGGGACTGCAAGCAGCCTGATAATGCCAGCGCTATTTTCTAACCCGCCATCTTAATCTTGTTACTCAAATGGTTGTGAAGAGAGAGTCATGAATTTTAATTTCTCTCACTCACACACACACACACACACACACATATGCAAGAGAGTGTGTGTGCACGTGTGTAGATCCCCCGTCTCCCTCACATGCATAAATAGTATCCCCACTGCGTCCATGCACTCACACTCGCCTCCTCTCTTTCTGTCTCCCTCCTTCATCCCCCCTCCCCTTTTTTCTCTGACATATCTTCCCTCACCCGTCTCCCCTCTCCCTCCCTCTGCTCCCCCTCTATATCTTCCCATTTCCTACATCACGACCCACTTCTCTATTTATTCAAGCCTGTCCCTCTATCCCTTCCTCTACTCGTCTCTCCATCCACCCAACCCCTCATTCTCCGTTTCCTAATCCTGCCGAGAGAGACCCCAGACATCCGGTTCATCCTTCCCTCCCTCCCTTGTCTCCGAGCCCCCCCCTCCTCTCTCCCTCTCTTTCCACCTTGTTCACTTTCTCTCTGCTCAACACGACCAGGGAGGGAAAAAAGAAAGTAGGAGGCAGAGAAACAGAGAGGGACAATAAGAGCACGAGAGAGGGAGAGAGACAGAAGCTGGGGCGAAAGTGGCAATAAAATAAATGACTTGCACCTTGGAAAAGAAAAAAATAGAGAAAAGATTGTGTAGGGGGGGAGGTTGGGTGGGGTGAGGGTGGGGGGGTTGGGTTGAGAGCCGATTTAGCCAGCCACCCATGAAGCTGATTAGGCAGCCTGCGATCAGGAGGAACAGCTTTGCTTGTTAAACTTTTCACCTCTGCGAGCTCTTAGCCCTCACAGTGTTAAGGCCCCCCTCCTCCCTCCCCTCCCTCTCCATCCCTCCATCTATCGCTTCCTCGCTCCTTCCGCCTGGTAGAATTTGAATGTGAATGCTGGCCGCGGTCCCCGTAGCAGGCTTAGCACAGGGGGCAGGCAGCTGCCCCAACACGCCCAGCCACCCCCTGGGCCATCCTCTCTCTCTCTCTCTCTCTTACTCTCTCTCTTGCTCTCTCCCGCTCTCTCTGGGGGTCACAGGTTCAACCACCGGCCGCTGCCTGCAGGGATGGCCGCGGGAAGATAACGCACATGAAGGGCACAGGGAGGGAGGAAGGGAGGGACCGGAGGAGAGAGAGGAGCAGTTTGTTCATATTCATCTTAAAGGGGAGAAATTGGAAAACGGTAGAAGAAGACGGGATTGAGTAGAGGTGAAGATCGCCCACCTCCTCAAGTGATGTGTAAGAGAGGAGTGTGTGATGCAACACAAACATCCTATTTTTCTGGGTGTTGTGACAGACAGTGCGAGACGACTGCTTTCTCTGGCTTTACACCCTTTTTTTGTCTTGTGTGTGTAAAACCAAAAATAACACAACTCATGTTACCTGTTCGAAGAGGTTCTTATAAGAAGGTAAAACACAATTAAGGAACGCCACTGTGAAGTCAAACACTTTAGAAAGTAACCTTACAGGAATGTGAGCGTGCGTTCATGTGATTGGCTGACACGGTGTGATGCAGCAAAAGCTGAGTCAGGTCAAACCAATTTGCAGGATGATAAAATTGCTTTCACTCTGTCTTTATAACTTGTTTATTTGAATTTAAATCAACCTTTATTTGTACGTGAGAGTTCATTAAGAGGAAACGCTCAATTACAATGACATCGCGTCAATTTAAAGACCAAGATTAAGCGATATAAGAAGCAGAAAACGGACAGATAAAAGGCCGTTAAAACTCTAAACAGGGGAGATATTTTGACACACGATGAAAAGGCTAATAAGGGCTGGGGCGACTTATTTGTATAACGTGCGTCAATGCGCCGGGAAAAAACAAGAGGGCCGAGTTAAGAGCTGGGGCAAAGTTATGTGCGTGCAGAAACGGATCTTCTTCTCATCGCTGGTCGGTCTTCTGTGGAGCCTCAAACGTTTTGAATGAAGCTCCGGTACGACATTAAATATAAGCCTGACTTTCTCTCTGTTGTTATTAGAAATATCATCAAACAGTGACGTGACAATTGGAGACTAAAAAAAAGTAATTAAAATTAATTAAAAATCAATAAATTAGTCATTTGATTAATCGACTAATCGAAAAAAAGAAAATTGTTACATTAATTAATAAAAAAAAAAATTGTTACATGAATTGATAAAAAAATAAATTGTTACATGAATTGATAAAAAAATAAATTGTTACATGAATTGATAAAAAAAGAATCGGTAGATTACATGATTAAGAAAATAATCGTTAGTTGCAGCCCGACTAAATAAAATATAGGTTTGTAAGAAAAGCCTTGAAAATGTACTGAAATAATTTAAGTAGTTAAAATAAAAAATATATATTACGCCTTTATCTTAAAAATATACGAATAGTATTGTTGAAATGTTTGAAATTTGTAAAAACTCCAAAAGGTGAAAGTATATTATTTAACTCTATGTTAAATTTGACTGTAACTTATCATGCATTTACCACTGTGTGTGCAACTGTCCTGTTACTATAGTATATACAGTATGTCTCAGAGAAAATGTTTAAGGTTCTTATTTTTTAAATGACTGACGTCACAGATAAAAAAGCTTCCAACATCATGAACGCCACAAAGAAATCTTTCTGTGTCCGTAATAAAACACACAGTCAGCGTCTGAGTCTGTAACAGCAGGTTAGAGCTTCATGCACGATCACTCCCACAGCACCTACATGCAGCTGACGGGAGTGAATTTTGGGTCAGTCTGAGTTCCTGTTTGTTGTGATGAAACCTTTTCACACAGTTCTCCCCTATCCTAAACTCGCCACACTGATGCACACGCACGCACGCACGCACGCACGCACACTCACACGAGCAGACCCCGTAAACTCACTTTCATAAGTCTCTGATCATCTGTCCAGACGCTGAGCGAGCTGATTAGCCGCTGCTCGCCCAAACTGCCAAGTCTGCTTAAAAGGGCAGCGAGTGGGCACCACACATAGCTGAGTGTGTGTGTGTCTGTGTGAGAGGGAGAGTGTTTGTGTGGGCAGAGGTATCCTCGATAGAGCTGGGAAAAACATCAGTTTATTGATTGACAGGAAATTAATTATCAACAAAATCCAGTTTATCAAAAGTCTGAATTTGCTGCTTTTCTAAAAGTCTTATGTCACAGTAAGCTGAGTATCTTTTGTTAAGCAGTGTTAGCAGCTGGTTTAAAATATTTAGTATGAACTTGAGAACATAACCGGAGGATTAGCCGGCTGTGAAACAAATAGTTTGACAAATTCTTTTTTTTGAGCCGATACCGCTAACCAAAGTTCATAATGTGTTGTGTATGCACACCTGAGGGTAACAAAGGCTAATATCCTTCCTTGACACCTTCATAGCCTTGGCAATATTGCGTGCATCATCTCCAAGCACAACATGCACCCTCTACTTTGTTCTGTTCCGCTGCTCGATCATGGTTTCAAAAGCTACGCAGATCGCTGTCGCTGTATGCGAACCGCAGCACTCCTGTGCATGCAGTAATGTCTTTTTCATGTTAAGCTCTCCGTCCAGCCACTGGGCCACCACACAAAGCATATTGTCCACATGTCTGTGGTAAAACTGTCACTGCCGATTGTGTGTGGAGACGACATCATGCAGTGCAGGTAGGGATGCGTCTGCAAAGTGGCAGCAGCTCGGAAGACTATACCTGGGTTCCAAATGCGCAATTAGCTGGTGAAATCCTCTTCCACCATGGGAAGAGCTTGGTCATCAAGTGCCATGAAGTCTGTGATTTTGTCATTATTTGTCTAGTAAACTTTTTCAAATTGGTGTTGAGTGGGCACCACGGCACTCACCTTCTTTTTTTCTGCTGCTTCGTGTTCCTTAAATACACATTTGTTGCGAGGAGGACTTTTCAGGTGACTTATAAGATTCGTTGTGTTGAAACTTGCAGACTTTTTTCCTTCTCTCCTTGCCACGTGTAATCCTGTTTCACTGAAACAGTAAAAAGTATACCGGGGATTCTTCTTCTCTGTGTTTAATGGCGGATCGCTTACCACCCTCTACTTTGTCGGAATGTGTAGGTTGTTTTTATCAGATAAAATTGTATTATCGAAATAATAAATAATAATAAAATATTCCCATTATCGGCCAGTCACTAATTGGACCAATATGTCTTATAAGAAGGCTTTTCTTGATGGTGGATCTTCCGTCCTTTCAAAATAAAGGTTCAAAGAAACGAATAATAACACCAGGGAAATGTGTGAATATTTCCATAGTGGAAAATGTGACAGGATGTGAGGGTAAAGTGAGGGTAAATGACATGCAGCTAAGGACTACAACGTATTTTATGGTCAGCATTTTAAACCCCCTGAGTAAAGAGGACACTCAAGAACACTGAAATGTTTAATAAATACTCAATCATTTTTTTAGTCTGTGCAGTTAACACCTTTCATGTTTTGTGTGTGTTTCAGATGCTGAGTGAAGGAAAGGAAGCGTATGATGAGAACATCCACTATCCTCTCCTCATCACCCTGACCAAAGGACCTCAACCTGTCAGCCTCACTCTGTAAACTAAAACAAGTGAGCCCGCTCCGGATGCTGTGTGAAATCCAAGATGGAGTGTCAACGCTTTGATCTGCAAATGATCAAAATGAGAGGGATGTTAAGTCTAATAAGCACTGAGAGCTAATCAGGTTTCATGCTGATACCGACCTCTGATTTGTTGTCAGAGGCTGCATGGATTGTGGCAGTATTTGAGTGTGCGTATTTTGTGATATGAAGTGTTGAGGATCAATATTATGGGGAAACTTTTACTGATGGTGAGGAGGAAGAAGAGAAGCCCTTTAATCAACTGGCCAGTCTTTTAGGTCGTTTACCAAATGCTTAATCACTGCTTCAGTCAGCCATCCAGGAAAGTGAGCATCATTGCCAAACAGCCAGTAAGCCTATCCATAACCTCATGTTGCATTTTATTACCTACTAACCATTCCAGCCAAAAAGCCAGTTTATTAAGTTAATGGACATTTCCTGAGTGAGTCCTACTGTAGGTGTCTCTTATTCAGTCTTTAACCCGTCAGTATTAACCTCTGCCACTGTGTTTCTGGCCTCAGCATGGAGGCCGGCTCTAATTCATTAACTGTCACAGGCTGTGGAGCGGCTCACAGTTTCCTTTGTGTTTCTTTTATTCCTCATTGTTCCCTTCCAACACGCTTTAATTCTTCCTTGCATACGACTCATTCATCGCAGTCAGAGGTCAGTATTAAGGACTTCTTTTGTGTATTACGTACAACAATATATTAACATATTAAGTCACAGTTCAGACTGTGGAGCGATTGTTGCTGCAGGAGCTGCAGCGTGTGTAGTCCATCCCCATGGATACAAGTAGTGCATCGCAATTGTTATTTAGACATTTCTATCCAGTTTGAGCTGCGAGAAAGACACTTGTTCTGTCTTTATAGTTCAGCTAACATCACCTCCAACTCCTGCCTTACTTATGTTGTGTTTAACTCGGCCTCAGCTCCACTGTGAAGCCATGGTTTAAAATGAGCCATCTGATGGGCAACAATCAGATCCTGTGGCAGCTGCTAATTGTTGCTAAAAGCTCCAAGTCTGAACCAATGACTGTATATGTTTATAGATGGACGACACGTCTCCATCTGCTCTCATTGCACAAAATTAAAGCCAAAATACCCCCTGTGATAGGCGCTGCCATCTTGCGATGGTGACGTCATTTTGAGCCAGAGTCTGCGCAGTAGAGATCGGCGGGTGGAGCCGCCGTAGCCACTTCCGCTAACCAACACACATTTAACTTACCGGAAAAAACTGCAAAGATCCCGCACGTCGGTGTGTTTAACAGCAGAACAGCTTCTTGTGTTGGTCTGAAGCAGATGTTCACAGATATTAAAACTTCAATGACTGTAGTGATTGTTTTAGTTACGTCTTCTCTCGCCGTTCCTCCTCTACTCTGCTAACCTGGAACAGATCAGCTGCAGGAGCCGGATTTGTCCACAGAGCTGTCAATCATAATTTTTACAGCATCAGATAACTCATTAAAACTAAACTTGTCAGAAAAGTTAACACTTGGACATAAATCAGCATGATAAGAACTAACTATAATGACAGAAACCATGGTGGGGGAAACATTTATTTGGCGTGTATTTAGATTTTATAGTTTGACTCATGTCCCATCTGTTAACATGGAGGAGGCGGCCTTTATGACCTATACTGCAGCCAGTCAGCAGGGGGCGCTCCAAATGTTTTGGCTTCACATTTAGGGAGCTGTCATGTCGTCCATCTTTTATACAGTCTATGGTCTGAACCCTCTTTCAGTAATTGTGTCTAAAGAGAGACATGTTCATAAGTTATGACTCCTGCTACTCACGTGTTACCAAGTGACCCCAAAACTGTGGAATAGATATAAGAAAAGTATGAACAACTGCAAAAAAGCATCTTTTTTCTTCTTCTTTTTAGACCACTTAATGGTCTCCTACCCACGATGCCCACTGGTCGATTATCTGCTGCATTTCTAGCTGTGACCGCATCATCTCCCTTGAAGTTCATGCGTGCTGTCTCTATTTGTGCTGCAGCTTCCTGCATCTCTGAAGTGCAATATTCACTTTAGATTGTATGAAAGGTCTTCATGCATTCATTTGATAATTTGTGGTTTATGTTTATTTAATCTCTCTATTTAGTCTGTAAACCAAAAGAACAAATGCTGTGGTTTCCTTTCTACTAATTCTCACTGCAGAAAACAGCTATAAGACGGCATGCAACTCTCGGTAACTAAGTACAGCCCGTTACTATAATGATCATGAATTAGCTGTAAAGCTGTGTCGTCAGTTTGCATGTTGAAAACTTCAATAAGAAAACAAACTGCTCAAACAGGAACACAATGCAGCCACATCCAGTCAACATCCAGTGTTATGAAATGATTTCAAATTCTTGACTCTCTTGAACGTCGCGCCGTCTTCCCATCGAGCAAAAACTTCCTCACATGACCGTTCCTGCTGGTGTTTTTTCAATCAGCATAAATGACACAAGTGTCACTCAGGTCTTTTTCCATGCTTTCAACTCTTTCCTGTTTCTTGATGTGAGAAGAAACGCCAAGTGTCGGTGGGTCTACCGGGCCTAAAGTTGTACCTATCACTAGTAAAGTGTTTCCATGTTTCACTGTGATCCATCGCTGTATGACACTGCGCCATCTCTCCTGCTGACTGTGTTTACATTCCTTGTGTTAAAATATAATCCACAGTCAGAGAGAAGAGGTGTTCGCTGTGTGTGACTACTAAGAAAACTATCATAAGCTGATTTTATGCTTTGAAGACTTCATTTTAAAAACCTTCCTTTATCAAAGTGTTTAATTACATTTCCCTGCGATTCCTGTGGGACAGAACTACCATCCCGACCGTGACTGTGCACCGTGACTTCATCACTGTATCGAGTGACATCACCGCCATTATAAGTGATGTCACTTTACATCAGGCAGCATCGTTAATAATGACACAAGCGCTGTGTTGCTGCTTCTTGCAACATCCCTGCCTTTAATCATGGTTCACCTGGTGCCCCCCGCGACCTGCTGTGTTTTCACATGTCACTTCTTTGTGTGATATAAGTGCTGTGTGTTAGGACACTTACCACTCCTCACTGTGACAGACGGTCAAGGAACCTCTGATTGTGAGACAGAAAAGGCCTCAGAGGAGGTGTTGCATCCTACAGATTAATATCACTGTGTTGTGGGACGTTTATTTTGAAACTGAATTATTAGAAATGCTGCACATATGCAGGATATGTCCACTCTTACCCGGATCAGACTCAAAGCTGATCTGTTTGTCAGTTTGGGCCTTCTTTCCACTCTGATATCTTTTGTGAGAACTTCAGGAAACTGTGCCGTTTTTAAAAAAGTTGAAGCTGCTTTCAGGAAGTTAAAGTATTGATGGTCATGTGATCGGGTGTGAAGACTCTAAGGTGTTCTGTGCATGGCCTAAGGAAAACAAGCATTTTTATATTGTGTTGGGATTTAACACGAGTAACAGAGGTGTGACTAAATACCTAAAGAAGTATTGTGTGTGGACATGTCCTCATATATAGATTTTCCTTATTTCTAGTATATTAAATTCTCTCTGCTTGACTGTAACGGATGGCTGAATGTTTTATTCTGTGCTCTGAGACGGGTGATTTTTCTGTGAATGAATAGAAATAAATACATTTTCTTCAAAAAACATCGGGACTGTTTTTCTTTTTCATGTCATGTACAAAGACTTTAACACATCAGCTACTTTTTACGTTATTTTATTAATAAAACCTTAAAGTAAAAAAAGTAAAAAATTGCTAAAATAGGGGCACCGGATTAGCTCAGTTGTTGAATGGCGCGTCCCATGTCCAGAGGCTCAGTCCTCGATGCGGGCTCGACTCCCAAACTCGGCCACCTGCCGCGTGCCATCCCCACTCTGCCTTCCCCTGTCTCAGACACGATCCACTGTACTCCATCTAAAAAAAGGCATAAAAAATATAATCTTTAATAAATATGATCTTTAAAAATCAATAAAAATGTTGTTTTTTTTTAACACATTCGGATTTCAAAACAAAAAAAGACACCTTATTCTCTGTCTCCTTGCAGTTATACATCTACTCTCTGTGTTATTTATTACATTTATTATTCAGAATGGATGCATATAAAAGGGAACTGGTTAAAAACACTGCATGTGGAAAATGTGTGTGTGTGTGTGTTCCATTGTTAAAACCAAGTGTTAAATGTCCACAGATGTAATAAAGTTTCATTCAGGCCCTGATCGGCTGTGGCCTGTGTTTCAAACACAATGGCCTCCTGCAGGATAAGCTGGTGCCAGACAAGGTAACACACACAGATACACACTCACACACACTCACACACATATCAAGCCCAGTCAACAGTCTTCCCCTCCACAGGAGGAAAGGAGAGAGGGATAAAGGAGGGAGGAAAGGCAGTACACAGCGGCTAATCCTGCAGCTCACTCTTCTGTTTATCAGCGAGAAGGAGGGAGGGAGAGTTAGCAGAGAGGGAGGGCCCGCTGAGGCCTCCTGATCTGTCTTTTGATATTTTAAAGAGGTCTGTTCTCTCCTCCCAAACACTCTGCTAGGAAGAAGAGATAGAGAAGAAAAAGCTGCAGACAGAAGTAAAAGAGAGAGAGAGGGAAGGGCTGAAAAAGACAAAAAGGAGGAGAGAAAAGAAATGGAACAGGACCCAGTGAATGGCTCAGAGGAAAGGGGAAGTGAGACAGCTGGAAACAAGGTGAAACTAGATCGAAACAGCAGGAAAAAGCTTCAGCCGTGAAAGGAAAGGAGAAGCTGACTGAGAGGCTGAGATTGACTGGCCGAGTGAGTGATCGAACAGAGGAAAAGAGAGAGACAGAGTGCTCCTGGCTCGACACAAGGGCCCCATTAACTTGACCACTTGCCCTTTGCACACAAAGGCAGGGCCGGCCCACTGCCCCTCCCACCCAATTATCCACGATTAGGCTCAGTGCACTGTGTCAAGATGGAGAGGGGAGGAGAAGAGGGGGGGGGGGGGAGGGAGGCAACAGAGGGAGCAGGGGAAAAAGAGAGAAAGGATGGGGAGGAAGTGAGAGGTTGATGATGGGGGACGATGACATAGCTGTTAATGTGGAGGGGACTGGAACATTAGATTCAGCACAGTTCATGCAAACGAGTGTAACGTGAGTTAGTTCAGCGGCAGGGAAAGTTCTGCAACAATGACTGACAATGCAACTTCTGTTTTTTTTCTTCCTTTTGTTTTTGTTTTCTCGCACTATGGTTTACATTTGTTGTGTATATGTTCAAATTGGTGTCTCAATGTTTGTTTCTCAAAGATGTTTCTTTCAGTTGTTTGCTCTTTCTCTCTTTAATCATCACAGTGTTTTTGGACATGTTGGGGCTTCTGAATAAGCTGTAAACACAATGTTGACATATTATTTATGTTATGAATTTGGTTGCCTATTATTCATCCAGGTGACATGGAGCAACGTTGGCATTCATATGGAGTCATATTGCTGGCCTTGTCGTCCAATGTAAGTACAATATAAACTCTGCTTTTAACTCTGTTTTGGTCTCCACCATCACCTGAGGGCGATACAAAACGCTCCACCATGTTTATCTGCTGGTCGCTTACCTTGTCTGTGAACTCTATGGAGCTGAGTAGGTAGTGAACAGTAAGTTTATCAGGGCTGTGTCGCTGAAAATGAGTATTTGTGAAGAAAAACAGAATAGTTGGGGGCTGCAAAACCAAAACTATTGCGCCTGAAAAAGTCTGTTACTTTTAAAATACACAGCACTGAAGCTGAAAGATGAATTATAACCTCCCCACAAGTGCATGCTGTAAGAAGATGGGATAAAACTGGGATGAAGCGCTTGTGCGGTGAGAGAAAAAATGCTGTACGTGGGTTTTGTTTCTATGACGACAATAAGTCTAACATACTACACAGCTAACAACAAGCTTACAACGCATAGGGCGATAAAAGCACAACACTTTCCAGCAACGTTTAGCGTCCCGCCGATCTGCTCCCACAAATGGGCTTTTCGGTCTCTATTGTGACACTGTTTGTTTGTCACATGTAAAGCTCCGGGTAGACAGAAACGGCCAAAACAAGTTGCTCCTCCATGTTTGGTGGTAACCACGGTGACGAGTGGCGCTCCATTTGATTGGTTGCCTGAAAAAGCGGTGGTGACGGCACCAGCGGCTTTCTGAAAAGTTCAAAGATTTTCAACTCGAAGCGCTCGGAGCGGCCGCGCAAAAAAGGCAGAGCGCTCTGAAAAAGAGCTTCTTCTTTCACATACGCTCTGTCCTGCCTGACGCTGCCGCTCAGAATAGAACAGCCATGTGGACACGGGGCCTAACCCTCTCTGACACAGTATCCTCCGTGCAGATCCTACGTGCACACAAACAAATGAAAAAACACACAATACAGTGCACCTTCCCAAGTATTGTACACGCCACACACATACAGGCGGACACAGCGTCATGCAATCAGCCCCGACATATGAACACGCACATAAACAAATAAACAAATCTTCACCACCATGACCTCAGCTGCAGCCCGACTACGCTGGGTCGTGTTGTGCTTTGATGATACTCTGCCGCCAGCTAGCTGGCATCCCCCGGGTCTTGGGCTGGTTGCCACTGCAGCACGGCACACCACCACCACTGACACACACACACATACACATACACACATACTGTATATCATTCCAGTCTCTGCCCTCACTTTGACTGTAGTGTTTTTGGTTCCACAGTTCCTGCTCTCTAAAAAGTCTTAAAACGTCTTAATTTTTTTGTTTTTTAAGGTACAAGGTCACAAAAAAGAGGTATTTAATTTCATCTGGGCCAAATGGATTGATTATTATCTTTCAGCCTTGGATTTTTATTTCATTTAATTTCATTTCACAGCTCAGTTTGACAGATTTTATTCAATTGTTCTTTATTTTTTATGTTAAGTAGTTTTTACTACACTTTTATAAGTGGCTGCCTTGTGCAATTTAACCCTGAAGAAGATGTGAATGTTTTTGTTATAATTTATTTTTGGGCTGAAGCAAACAAAGGAAAGGTCTTAATATTCATAACATTTGCTAAAACTGTTCAGATACTATTTTTTTTCACACTCAGTCAGTGCAGACGGTTTGTGCCAGGCTGGCTCAGCTGGTCAAATACACCCCGGCCTGCGTGCTTACACCCACAACCATGGACGACACTGAGGCATACGTTTCAGCGTATAAGCTGTATGTCTGATTATACAGCGTGAGCATATGACTGCCTAACATGTTTACACATCCCCTGCTCTATTTTGTCCCCTTCCCACCACCGCCGCTCCGTCCATCGCCCAAAATCTCTCAAAACCTTTCAAGCCTTTTCCTCTCTCGTCTCCTCCTCGAGGCAATTTGAGGAGGGCTTTTTAAATGATCCGCTCATTATCGGTAGTGGAGTCACTTTGGTTTTTCAGCTCCGTCTGCTTGCCTTCCTGCCCCCCCCCCCCCCCCCCCTTTATCTCTCCCTGTTTTTAAGGGGCTTTTTCTGCTCGCCCCACCAGCACCCCCTCCCCCCCCCCGCCTCCTCCCACTTCTCCCTCCAGAATGGCTTTTTGGTCCGTTTGTTTGTGCTCATGAAGTGGAATGCAGCAAAGTCCTTGAGAGCATTTTTTTTTTTTTTTATAAATTTAGAAAGCCATCGAGTATGAGTTGACGTGGAAGAGTGGGATCTACTCTCCCCCCCACCACCACCACAACCTCCCACACACACACACACACACTACATCCACAACCCTCCTCGTGCACACACCTGATGCTGGCCTTGACGACAATAATGTTTTCCATTACAGGAGAAGGAATTGGGAGATATGTGGAGGTGGTGTGTGGTATTAATATAGTCAACTGGAGCTGTGTGGAATAGGATCCTGTCAATAGAGAGTGGGAAACGTGTAGCGTGTCTTTAAAAAATAGCTTTTGTCGCTTGTTGACACATTTACCAGACGTAAACACATGAAATCAATTGTGCGTGACTCCCATCTGTTCTCTCCGAGGCTCTATAGGCTGCTTGCTGTTATCCCCGTTTACCTGTTCAGCCCCTACGACTCTAATACCCATTAAAGCTCTCCATCTGGATATGCAGGAGGCTAAGTTCACCGACTGACTTATTAGCTGACTGGCTGGAGTGAGCTGAGGTCAGGCTGGAGGCTGGAAACACAGCACATATACGCTCGCACTGTACACCGATGCTTACACATGAGCTTATAGAAATTGGCTGCTAATTAAAGGGGCTGCGCTGTTGTCGAAAGCACTCAACTTATCGCTGATTAGGTCAGGCCGGGTGGAGGCGAGAGAGGAGGAAGCAGACTGTATAGAACAACACAAGAGGTTTGTGTATGTTGAGAGTCCTTCCTGTAAATGTTGACAGTCTCTTGTGGCAGTGTTTACCCTGCCTTTTAATGGCAGAGGGCCCACATTAACCACCGCAGGAGCCACGCTGAATTAACACCTGCCTCTCTGCATACAAGCAGCTCCTTTCTCTGCTATTGTCCTCCCGTGACTTTGTCAGTCAGTTAATCAGCGAGGCCATCAATCAGTCTGAGAAACGGGCAGCTTGTCAGCCAGCCAACAAATCTCTACTCAGACCGCCAATTAGTACATTCAACCAAAGAAGCAGGAGCAGTGTTTTCTTTGCATTTGATGATGTTGTTTTGGTCCATGTACACATCAAGATTATTCACAAATTACAGATAAACTTTCATCATCTGTCCCACAAATTCATTAAAGAATTTGGAAGAGGTCGGATGTGTATTGTTATGGGAGCCCAATATTGATGTTTTTAGCCACAGTACAGTGGGTATCAGGCTGCTGGGCTCCATGACAGGCGACACCATTCCCTAACCCTAAAAGTTAGAGGGGCCTTACCTTTAAATGAGTAATTGGCCCCTGGAAAAAGTGTTCTCTGTAATCAAAGAAGCAATAATATTTGAAATTGGCGCCATAGCTGTGGAGAAAGTTGTACAAACAATGCTAATTTTGCCATTCTACATTCCTACAACACCCAGCGTGCATTGCGCCCCTCTCTCTGAAAGGAACGGCCCAGCGAGAGACGCTGGAGTGAAATACAACCGTGGACATTGTTGCTGCAGGCAATGGCTCAGAGCGGTACAGAATCTGAAATGACTCGACGAGAATATATCGGTGGATCGTCTACAAAATCTTCAGGTCTGTAATCTACATTTCAAACCTGACGATTTTCAAGGAGACATGACATCGGAGGCAGGCGTCCTAGATTGAGGAAGTGTAGTTGAGCAAGCTCCCTGGCCTCCACCAGATGACACGTTTTACGTAGTCTGGCGGAGGTTTTCTCACATTAAACTGAGTCATCCATGATTCTGTGAGTGCCGGAGCTTTTGTTTTTCTAGATTTGATCTTCTACCGTGCACCCGAAGCGCTATTTTGAAACAAAGTTTGGAGTTGGAGCTACTACTGAAGAGGTTTTCCAGGGCTCATTGGAGAAGCGGATAGCGTCCTCCAAAGGCACAGTGCAAAATTGCTTTATTATAGCTCCCCATAATAGCATGATGGGACTGAGGTTGAAAATTGGCGAACTGCCCCTTTAAGCTGCCTTTAACTCCTTCTCTCACCCAAGCAAACAGCAGAGTCTCGCCAGCTTGACCCGACTTTACATTTACATTGTATCTGCTTAAAACAAACTGTTTTGGCTGGTCCCTCTGGCTTGATCGGTCGTGTCATCTTAATGCCAAGTAGTCCAGCAATTATCTGGCACCCAGTAATCTTACAGGTAGTTATTACTTATATCAGAACACTTTTCACTTCATTCTCTGACCTAGCACACCTTTAAAGCATTCATGAATCCTGTCCTCACCCAAGCAAAGAGAAGATACCTGGCAGCCAACCACTGCAGTTTAACCTGGCCGTGTACGTTTTTTAACACGTCTAACCAAATAAGGTAACATAGTTTTAAAATGAATTCGTTTGTGAATGTAGGAGTCCAGGAGAATCTACACAGCCATCACATCATCCTTACACTCAACACAACCCTCCATAACAGGCTATACTCACTTTTGTCTTCAACATCCCCAGCTAACAGCATGCTAAGCTAGCCAGCCTATTGCTTAACCCACCAAGCAAAAGCTAAGTAATCTCCCTTAATTGCCTAGCACACAGCAAAACATACAGGCGTACATGCTCCTATTAACTACTGCACCTAGCTAACTAGTATGCTAACAGCTTAGTAAGCTAACCTTCATTCTGTCTGAGCCACCAACTCAACCCGTCAAAACACTTCTTGTCTATGTTTCAAGAGTATAACTTCTGGACACAAGAGTTTCCCAACTCATTGTAAAGTTAGCATCAGTGAAGCGTAGCATCGCAGGTTGAATATACTTGATTAACACAACATACTTAATGGGGTGTCATTTAACTGATATTTACTGGGTGTTCTGAAAATGTACAAGGTGCAACTTCAGATACTAATTCTTTAAATTTCAACTTCCTGCGCACACATCCGCCTCTCCACCTCCTCACCCTCTTCTGTTCCCATCTTTCTATCTATTCCTCTCCTCCTCTCTCTTCTTTATAGCCTATGTTGCCTGCGGTCTCCAGGGCAACAGCTCAGTCCTGCCGACCCATGTTCCCGTGGGCCAGGGGGCCATTAGGGGCCAGTCAACAAGCCTCTCTTCCTGCCACAAGTGGTGCTGGCGGGATGGAGAGGGCCCTCGTCTCTGCTTTGAAGGTCAACGAGGCCGCAGCCCGGCACTCTGCCAGTGACTCTGAGGCCCCCCGGACCAGAACGGCAAAATGCAGCTTTGAATCAAGGTCCAATTTAACCACACGTACATACAGAAGTCCTGTGTTTGAGACCATATTCCACATCTAATTTTGCTTTTATTTCTTGTATTGTCATAGTTTTTTGCAAAGAAAATTCTGACTTTCGATTAAAGAAAAGTCACAGGAATTCGACGCATTTGAATCAACACAGAAGAACACTTTCCTCACAGTCTTCTTCTGTGGTGGCTCTCAGGGTGGCGTGCACCTGTTCCAAACAATTTTCCGGCTCTTCTGTTCGGGGGAGGTAAATCCAGCAGCCACTTGTCTGCCTCCTTGGGGGGAAATGTACATAGATTATGTCCACACTAATCCTTCTGCGACAAAAAGGCATTTTGCTTCAATACGGCGCTTGGGTAAGGGTTTCAACAGATACACTCATCCCTACCAACGCACACTTTGCACGTACACACACACACACACACACACACACATTTCTCGTCCATATGTGCACAAGGACGTCGGTGCAATTAACCTTTAGCTGATTCAGTCCGAGTACTCTGTTTGATTGAATGGAGCTGGAGTGTTCCCTAAGCCATAACCACAACCTGAGTGAGTGATTGAGAGAATGTGTGTGTGCGTGTGGGAGAGAGAGAGAGAGGGAGAAAGTGGGAGAGCGAGCATTTCTTAAATACTGAATGTTGAGCTTTAAGTAATGAGAGTAGGACGGTGGCCTATTTCATAGTTTTCCACTGAATTCCCATGTCTCTATGCTTGTACATCAATGTGTGTGTGTGTGTGTGTGTGAGTGTGCCCCTGACTCGCCTTAAGTGCAGCCACTTCTCCAGCCATTGAGTTTAGACCCTGAGCTCCAGTGTTCTGGCCCGGGTTTATCCTGCAGACGGAGAATCCTCGGCTCCAGCTTGAGTCTAGCCTTTGGCCCTGGCAGACTGTCGAGGGTCTACTAGCCTCGAGTTCTCTTTTTGTTATTGGCTCCAATGGATTTAGCTAAGTATGTGCTGAAAATATTGGAACCCCCCAAAATATTGGCATGATTCAGGAGAGCCGGCTTATTGCTGCCCTGCACAAAGTGTGTTTCTCTTTGTCTTTGCTCTATTTCTTTGTGCGTATTGTTTCATATTTGCGATCACCTGTGCACCCAGTCTCACCTGGACCCCAGCCATGCAGGACTAGTGTGCTTTTTATCTGTAGTGCTGTCTGTGATTTAAACAAGTACCCAGCTGTAGAGGCGAAAGCCGAGCACTTTACTTGTTGCAGTAGCTGGCCTGGTTCCCCTGCAGCTGTTCTGTGCCAGCGATAGGAAACAAGAGTGCCAACTCTATCCCACTTATGTCATCAGATGAAAACGCACACTTGGCCCGTTCAAGTTGTGCTGTGTTATCAGTTAGGTGTAAGTGTGGGCTGTTGATGTATTAATAAATCACATGACAGCCTCTCGTAGATGTTGTGGTGATATATAGTGTAGTCTGTAGACTGCTGGGCTGGCCTCATCTTGCTGTTCCCTTATAGACCAGACTGCTGGTTCTTTTGTTGAACTTTAGTTTCATTTTTTGGTAAATAAACAGTCCAAAATAGTGAAAATTGGCTGTCTACACTTTCTAAGATCTAAATTCTTATTTTTTAAAAATAATTTTCATGGTCATTTTGCCGTTAATTGACAGTGAAGACAGAAAATACAGGGAAGAAAGAGAGGAGGATGACGTGCAGCAAAGGGCCGGAGTCCAACCCCGAGTTGCCGGCTAATTTTCAGTTCTGATTAATTGATCGATTGGTTGAGGTTGTTGTAAACAGGACAGGAAATAATGGCAACAAACTAACACGTCAAAAAAGTTACACAAGTTTAAATTCAACTCATTATAATCTGGAAATCAAGGTAAAGGCAGAAACACAGCAAACATCACTTCTCTGTGACCACAAACACTCACTGTACATGTGGCTTTAAAGATAAGATAAGATAATCCTTTATTGACCATCAGAGGGGAAATTCGGGTGTTGCAAGCACGAGACAAAGTGGCAAGAAGGTAAATATACAAACAGAAATAAGAATAAATAACATAAAATAAGAGGTATAAACAACTGGAATACAAAAGTGACAATCTAAAGTGACAGTTATGTGATAAAGTAATGTATAGTTAACAGCAGCAACATTTTAGCAGGATGACATGATATGAGGTAACACCGAAACACAAAGTCACATTCTGATCAGGTATAAGATATAGTACAATATGAGGTTCAATATAAAAGTGGCAATAAATGACAGTATTGTTTATTACAGTATGTAATATTAAGTCAATAGTAAAAATGTAATGAGGTAAAATTATATAATATGGAAAAAATCATAAAATAATAATATAATATAGTACAATGTAATATACAGTATGTGTTATCAATAATAATAATGATAATAACACTAATATAATAATGTGTATTACAGCAGTAAAGACAGAATGTTGTATCTTATATGGTGTTGTACAGAACAGAATGTACAGTATAATATGACTATATGTACAGAACACTAGAACGCAATATGCTAAATAATAATTACATTCATAATTATTACATAAAGATTAGAGTGTTAAAGATACTATTTACTAAACATACTGTTTTCACCTTATGTCTATATTTCTCTATCATAAAGCATGTTTGGGATCATTTCCGCCAACATGTTGGGACAGCAAGAAACTGATTTCACGATTCCAGCTGGTAATTGAACCTCGTATTAGTTGTAATTTCTAACATGACATTTGACCTGCTGCTGTTTGTGAGAACAATTCTTTAAATGAAACTCACTCTCTTACCGATCACTCACTGTCATTAGATTTCTCTGCCTTTGAGTGTTTGTGTGCTTCTGTTTTAGCTCTGTGTTCACTGCATGCTTATAGGTTAATTAGCATAATTGCCTTTGCAAATCTGTATCTACAGCATGTATTCACATGTGCCATATGTGTGTGCATGAATCTATATGAATGTTTATGTGTGTGCATGCGTGCACATGCCTGTATTGCTACTGTACAGCCCTGTCTCCCCTGCAGCGTGCTCATGCTATAACGTTGCTTTGCTAGCTCAGAGTCATGCAGCGTGCTGTTGTGCGCTGCTAACTCACACAGCTCTATTAATTAGCTGTTTGATGCTGTTAATTGGGCTCCCACTGCTGCACTAATTGATAACGCCATTGCCATTGACAACAGGAAACACAAACACAGAGAAGTCTCTCGCAGACAACCTATTCAGGCGCCAGAGAGCGAGAGCGGGTCGCATGAGAAGCGGGAGGAAGTGAAGGATGAGAGTCAGTTTTTTTGTGGAGAGAAAAGAGAGACAAAGAGATGAGATGGGCGGAGGTGAAGAAAGAAACATGTCAAGAGTTTTTCCACATTTTTACAATGCAATCTCCAAAAGTTCTTCTCCATATTGATTACTGTTTTGGTATTCACGCCTTGTGGCTAACTCTCACAAACAACAGTCTGTGTTTAGGTTTCCATTGGATGAAAATGTAAATGCAATCTCATGTGTCAACGCCCGGTAATAGCAATATCATCTTTCTATTGCTGGGTGATCTGCATAGCTCCACACCCCTCACCTCTCTAATGGCACTGTTCAGCTATTCATTGAAATGTCTGTTATCATATACAGCATGTGTTTTTACCTGTCACTGTCTCACAGGCCCAGATGCCAACGCTGAGCATCGGAAGTCAAAACAATATTATATGAGCCGTCACATTAGGAAATTCATTTTGAGCGAGGGAATGTTTGTATCTGAAATTCATCAATTAGTATTTCACACAGGTGCCACTGAAAAGGGCTGCGACTGTCACTTTTTATGTGAAGCTCTTATTGTTCACAAGTTTTACTTTTACAGCGTTTGGCCAAAGATTCACTGTCAGAAAGCCTTTAAATGAGACTTTTCAAATGAATATGGATTCTTTCATTGATTTTAGCTGTTTATTTGAATTAAGTTGTAGCTAATCACACACAGGATCATATTTCAGCCTTAAAGAACATCAGAATATCAGTGACATATTTACTTTTAGCCACACTAGCGGTTGGGTTCTAGCGCACGTTGGTCGGTCAATCCACCACTTTGCACCAGACCAAAATGTCTTGACGAACATTAGAGGGATTGTACTGAAATTCATCACATTTCTGCTCCCCAGAAGATGAATCCTAAAGACTTTGGTTATCCACCAGCCTTTCATCTAGTGCCACAAGGTGGTCAAAATGTTCACATATCTAGTAAATTATCTCCACAGCCACTGGAAAAACTGGCAGACAATATTGCACAGAAATATGTGGTTTTCTAATGTGTGAGAAATCATATTATCCTGGGTGAAAAACATGTACATGCTATATTCTAGTAACATTGTGTTTTTAAAATCCTATGCCAAAGGAGGAGCTTCGCAGAATATAAAACATGAACTCTTTCGCAGTCAGTTGCATCTGGGCGTTGTTGTATTATACTTGTCTTTACACAATAAACTCTTTTATATCAGATTTTTACAGTTTCCAGTGACGTTCCTGCAAGATTTTAACTATTTTTGGGAGCATTTTTGATTAGTTATAATAAGTGTTTTTGATTAGTTGCTGGCAAGGGGTCCAGGCCTGCTTCTGGCCTTAAGGGTCAGGACCTTTTCTCCCATGACAGATTCAGGTCATCTGATTTTATGTCGATATAGAACCAGCAGATATTTAATTCCCTTCAGGTTATGGAGAGTTAAAGCTCCTGTGAGGAGTTTTTCTCTGGTTATAAAACAGACTGAAAATAATTCTGATTACTCTTTATGAGCTACAAAAGCAAACCAGACCATCAGCGACAACATTGATTATTTCTATATAAGGTATTTTTAATGCCTGAAACTGCTGCCAAGGGGTAGGTGTCAGACGAAGCGATATACTGCACGCTGCCTTTGTTTACATTTTCAAGGGTAAAAATGTAAAGTGAGTGATACATATGACTGTTAAAGAAAGCAGGATGAGATTGTTTGTTAAAAACTACCATTAAGCATGTACAGAACAAAATCAGCAAAGAGATAAGAAGTACAGCTTTGTCCACAGGGGGCGCCAAAATCAACACAAACAGAAAGTTCCTCACAGCAGCTTTAAAAAAACAAATTTATGACCAAAAACCTTCAAACAGGCCTCACTTATATTTAGTGTTTGGTGCTAATAAGCACATAAAAGACGCGAACATGCTAAATTACCATGGTGAACCTTACTTGTTAAACATTAGCATGTTTGTCATCGTTAGCATGCTGCCATAATCAAATGAGCATTTAGCTCATGCACAGCTAACCACAGCCTCACGCTCAAGTGCGAGCGTGGCTGTAGACTCATACTCCTTTAGCATCACCTTTAATGGTGGCAGTAGTGACAAATTACGGACCATACTGGACCATTACTAGAACACACGCACATATACACAGAGCTCTTTGGACATCTGGACACACACCTGTTACCCACCTTATGGTACAATGCAACACCCACAGCTGTGCACCGGCCACACACACACACACACACACACACACGCACACACACCGTGAGTGTTTGGCTGAGGCTTTTTCATCCATTTTCTAAAGAAAAGTACTCTCACTCTTAAGCTGGTATATGGCCTTCCTACTCTCTTGCTATTATACGTCTTTCCATTAGAGGCAATTACTGCTCAGACTTCAGCGCTCGCTCCAACATTCTCATACGGTTTTATCACTTCTGGTCAAAGAGCTGCCTTGTTCATGTCAAGTATGCATTGTATACGACGGAAAACAAGTTACATGATACTTCTGTCAATAGTGGCATGTAGCTGAGAAATGTTTTCAGAACATTTATGTATAATATTTGAATTTTGAATGTCACAGGTCTTTCACTTTGTTCATATTTAGGGTGAAATAATCCACCAAATACAGCTTTTTATTTAGCAGAATCTAAATCTTATAGGTGCTGTTAAAAAAGAGACACGTATTTTACGACTTTTATTAAAAACATTGTGTGAAAAAAAGTTCTGAACCCCGCTGCCTCAGCTCGAAACACCTTTTCTCCACAAACAGTAACAAACTTCTGTTCAACTCCCATTGCTCCTGAGAGACTCATAAACCAGCCTTGACCTGACAAAATGGCGTCCGACAACATGAAAGACAACTTCCTGTATTTGGCCCCGGTGGCCAATAGTGGCCTGCTCCCATACATCAAAGGGAGCTCAATAGGAAATGTCCCTGCGGAGACAATAACAACGCTGGTGGCTTTGATTTAGCCGGAGACCCCACTGTACAAACACTGCACGCAACGCTGTGGACCCAGCCCGGGCTAAAAGGTACCTCAAACCGGACGGAGGCTTTTATTATGTTCAGCGTCCGACTTCAGACACTGACTGAACTTCCTGCCTGCACAGCGAATATGTTTCCTATGTGGCTGTTTGTGTATGTATGTGCGTTGTATTATTTAGAGCCCTCTTTACACCCCTTTGTTGCTGATTGTGTTCATATTTTCAATATCTGCAGCGTGTATTCTCTACGTTTAAAGTTACTGCTGTATATTTTGGATTCACAAAAGGGCCCCGATGGTTTTAAGCTTTAATCCTGATATCTGACTGCCGCAAAAGACCCGTCGATTACACGCGAGAATTTCTTCTTCTGCATTGATTCCAGCAAACACATCTTGCACAGATTAATATTCCCTTGACTGATCAAATCGTAAACCTCCTAAAACACGTGCGATGCAAAGGTTTAAAACTCACTGTGCTTTGATTTGATCTGAACCCCGGTCTTTGTGTTGCAGTCTATTCTGCATGTTTTTTTCCTAAAAAAACAGAAATCAGGAGCAGAAAAAAATCTTCCACAGGGACCAGATTTGCATATCTGCCATGCCTCCGACAGGCAGAGAAGTGCTATCCTGACAGGCCTAATGAACTAGCCGTTTAAGTGGTCAAATTATACACTCATCCCTTTTTATTCTCTGATATCCTGTCTTTGTACAGGTGATGGAAAGGCAACTTTCCCCATTCACACCCCTTTAGAAAAACCAACCTCGCCTAATCCCTACTCCCCTCTCTCTCCCTCTCTCTCGCCCACTCTCTCTCCCCACCGTCTATTCCATGACATTGGTGCAAAGTGCAAGCATTCACAGAACAGAAGAGAGAGAGAGGCAGAAGGGAAAAGGCAGTGCTCTGAGGCCCTTTGTGGAAAGAAATCATGTCGAAAAATAGAGCTGGGGCAGGAGAGAGAGAGAGAGAGAGAGGCTGTCACAGACCTCAATGGCAGCATTATGTAAATGGCTGACATCCCCTGATGTAAAGCTGAATAGAGAGACATTAATGTCTTGTGTATATTTAAAAAGCCTGGGCCCAACTCCTCAGGATTGCGAGCGGCAGATCCCGTAATCATGTTGACGAAGTAATGGCAGAGAATTAGTTGTCCATTAAAAGTGTATTATGCACCACGCTGGCACATGAAATTACTCTCAAATAGTGGAACGACTGAGGGGGAGTGACGCGGGAGAGAAGGAGAGAGATGGAGGGGAGTGGGAGGAGGAGGACGTTGATGGATAGTGCATGCGTGTGTGCGTGCGCGCTCGGAGATCGTGCGCGTGTGCCTGTGTGTATGAATTCCCCTGCTCTGACTGGGGGGAGGCAGGTGATTGACATCTTTAGACTTTGAGAAATCAAAGCACAGTGAGTGTGTGTGGATGGGCGCACAGCGGGACCTGAAAGATTCTAATGAGGTTATAGAGGGCTGGGTGTCACACATACCCACACGCTTACACACACATTAACATATGCACGTGCACACTCTCAGCTGCACACACAAGTAGAGATATGTGACAAGTTAAAAGTAGGAGAGAAAAGCGAGCAATGGGATAATAAGATGGAAGAGGGGGGCGAGAACGTCTCATTCTTTACCCCCTTGGCTTTTGTTGCTCTCTTGCACCACATGAACCACCATTGAAATTAACGTAGCGTCGATTAGACTTGTTACGATATCGATACCAGTACCAGCCGATACCAGTGTCACCCGATACCCGTTATTGATCGATACAATACCAGTACCAGAGAATACTGATACCTGATACCAGTACCAGCTGATACTGATACCCGATACGATACCAGTACTGACCCACATGATTCCAGTACCAGCCGATACCAGTGTCATCCGATACCGATACCCATATTGATCGATACAATACCAGTACCAGAGAATACTGATACTGATACCTGATTCCGATACCAGTACTGACCCACATGATACCAGTACCAGCCGATACCAGTGTCACCCAATAATGGTACCCATATTGATCGATACGATACCAGTACCAGTCAATACTGATACCCGATATGATACCAGTACTGACCCACACAATTCCAGTACCAGCCAATACCAGTGTCACCCAGTATTCACTGATAAGATATCAGTACCAGCCGATACCGTTATCGCCGATGCCGATACTAGTATTGACTGATAGGATTAGAACCAGCCGATACCGGTATCGCTGATGCTGATACCAGTATTGACTGATAAGATATCAGCACCAGCCGATACCAGTATCGCCCGATGCCGATACCATTATTGACTGATAGGATACCAGTACCACCCAATACTAGGATCACCCAATAACTATACCAGTATTCAGTATCAGTAGCGGCCTCTGTCGATGCACCGATCCCATACCATAACCAATGTCCCCCAAAAAATCAACTGAATTTAAATTATGTGACAATGACAAAAAACATCAGTGTAATGGTAGCAGAGAGTGTAATGTCAAAGTCAAGCTAGCAAAATGTTAGCAATCAGTTTTTTTCCACCAATATTATTTGTACTTTTGGCTGACCGACGGGGTCAGCCCTACACACGGGTCTGTATGTGACTGACTGCTCTGGATACTTTGTTCGGGGTGTAGGCGGGGCTGCTCCTCCGCTGTCCTCACCTACATCTGCAGCGTGCACCTGCTTTCAAACATGTTGTCATCGGCCTCATAAGGACAGTCCTTCTGACACATTGCCCACAGAAGCGCACATTGAACTGATGTGGTCAGCCACATAGGTTTTGACCTTGTCTTGTTTTAATTGCACTAGTACGTCACTGTAAACCAAATCTACTTCTGGGTACAAATAAAGTAACCTGAACCTGAACCTGGGAGTGGTACTCGGTACTGGCCAATACTTAAGTCGGTATTGGGAAGGAAAAAATGGAATCAGACCATCTCTCTACTTGACATGAAGGAGGAGAAATATTTGAGCGATGCTAAATGTGGCTCGAGGCAAAGCTAAAAAGAAGAATCTTGCTGCACATGCCTCGGTAGTGTCAGATATCTCCTCTCAGTCATCTTCAGAGTCTGCTGTCATGTTTGTCAGCTTGCAGCGCCTCATGTGTGGTATTTGTGTGTGAAACTCTCCAAGTTACTGATTCTTGAAAAACCGCCTCAAAACCAAATTCCCCTACATTTGTTCCTCTTGTCAAATAGCACGAATATCACTTTTCTGTTCGCTCCTTCCCTTGCAGCCACATTCACAGAGCACATGTCACAGGCACAGAGGTTTGAGTTTTTTAGATGCCAGCCAAATACAGTGAAGTTAAAATAAACATCTAAGTGATGGTTTGCTGTCCCGCCTCTCTCCCTCCCTCCCTCCTTCCTATCCTTCTTTCTTTCGTTCCTCCATTCTTCTCTGGCGTCTGAGGCGATAGAAATGTAATTCAGATGTCAAAACGCCCCGTCTCGCTCTCTCTCCCTGTCGCCCTCTTCCCCCATCTCTCTGTCTTTTCTCTGTCCTTTTCTCGTCCGTCGTTCCCATTGTTCTCGTGGCTGCTCCTTTATCGAGCGAGACATCGCCGAGAGGGGGGAAGAAAAGAAAAAGATGACATGCTTTCTCAGCCCGTTGCGGCGCGTCCCCGGCTAGAGTGGCTTGTCATTTGAGCGATAGAGGAGTGACAGCTTCCACTGTAGAGGGAACACCCCTGCACCATAATGGGACTGACTGGGCTGCCACAGACCTGTCTGTCTGCCTGTCACTCAGAGCTGTCCATCAGCTCTCTGTGACATGAACCTGTCTGTGCGTCTGACTGTACGGCCTTTTGTCTGTCTTGCTCTTAGACTTTAAGAACTCTATAGGAACTCTATATTCTGTTTGTGGATCTGTCTTCATGTTTAATCGACTGAACATAAGTCTGTCTTTCTGGTCACTGGTCTGTCTGCAGTAGATCTATATCTACCTCCCAGTTTTCTCTGCAGCTTTCCCTCACCGAGCCTGCATTTACCAAGTATCTCTCCATCACGTCACACATTCCCATCCCTTTACAACATGTATCCGACCATCTCGCAGCCAAATCAGCGGTCAAATTACCCCTTTGACAGCTGGTTGATTGCTCTGACATTTCAGTATATATCTCCATTCCTGCTGCACCATAATGCGCAACAATAACATGCACATACCCTCCTCCTGCTCTCAAGAACAATGCATGCAGTTAAATGGAGTTGCAGGAATGCGTTCGGACTATAAATGGTATGAAATATGGATGTTACCCTCAGCAGGTATGTCAGACACACTGTGTTAATCGCATCAAACGATGAAAAGCAGGTTTGTTGGTGCTCGCATTACATCTTACAGCCTTCATTGTCTTTATTAGGAGATTGGTTACAGTGGGAAATGGCATGCTAGAGAGAGATGGTAGCGTATGACAGATAATGAGCTGAATTTGTGAGGTTGATATCCTGCCAGGCCAGAAGAACACATCAGCTGAAATGAGTTTAATTGGGAGAAAAACAACACAGTCAGAGAAAGCTGGAGATGTTACATTATAGGTGAAAATGTGTGTGCATCTGTATTTGGAAGTGATGAGACTAGAGGTCCTAATTCCTTGCTTTGGAATTAAAATGCAAGTAAACATGATTTTTAGAATTACTTTAGGCCTATTGAAAACTGTGATTATATAATTGTAGATGTAGAATCTGTAGGCAGGGACGTGGATTTTAGGGACGGCAAGTGTTCTGGTTTCCGTTTGAACTACGCTTGTAGTCCGAGTAATATTGACCAATCACGTATCAGCATGCTGCGGCGTATGCAGGACAAACAGTCCATATGGAGAGCAAAAACAGGCGGATCCCGTCAGCGGTCATCTGACAACAATTTAGCTTCTTATTAATCTCTATAAACAGACATCTGCATGCTAACAGCTAACAATCTGTTCTAGATCTAAAATTCAACTTTAGATAAATTCGCTGAAAGACGGTCAGCGTTTAAATTTCCCGACTCGACTTCCTAGAATGCATCAGAAATTATCCATCCGACCTCCGTTCAACAAACGAGCATTTTAAAAGTAGTTTTCTTCTCCTCTCGAGGACACACCTGACAAAGCTTCATTTTTACTTTTATATTAATCTGCATCATGACGTTGAAATTTCGACAAAGTTAAGATCCGTTAATTAAAGTAAATCACAAGAAAAACTGGTTCTTTTTCTGTAAACAATGCAGCATGCGTAAAAGGAAGTCTTAACTGGAAGTTTTAACAAAAACACGGTAGGCTGAGAAATATCTTGAGGCCAATATAACTCAAACAGAAATATGAAAACATGAAAATGGCATGACAGCTAGCCTACCTGACGTTACGCGGCAGGTCCTGTCAGTGTGACATGCAGGGCAAGCTAAGCAACAGCCGCACACCGATTGATTGACACATGTACAAACAAATCAGTATTGAAGTTTGACCAGCGGTGCATTAGTGATGTTTTTCTATTAAAACTGCCTTGGTAACGACATTGATTGACATATATTATACATATATATATATATATATATATATATATATGACATTGTTTTAGTATTTCAATTGGTCAAAACTTGGACAGGGGCAGTTCAAAACTGGGACATATGAGTGTTTTAGAGATATTTGTCGGGACACGGAGCTTGAAAACCGTACGGCCCCAGACGAATCGGGACATATGGTCACCCTACCTTGGCAGGACATTGCTTTCTGTCAAAGGTAGGTTTCAGTCACAAGTTCTCCACTTTCTCCTCCTCTCCTCTCCTCTCCTCTCCTCTCCTCTCCTCCAGTCTGGCACCAACAATAGCCATCAGAGCCCCTCTGAGGGAGGCCGTTGGGGCACAAAAGCACAACGGAAATGAGGGATAACTTCTGGGAAGTCTGGCCTCTCCTACTCATTACCTCCCTCTGGCCCTCCTTCATCCCCTCCCTCCCCCCTCCTCTCTCTAAATGAGTGATAACTTCTGGGGCAGGTTGGCCTCCACTATCCTTCCACTAGCCCTCTCCTGTCCCACTTGTGAACCCCTCCTGGCCCACTTCTCTTTCTCTCTCTCTCTGTCTCTCCCTTTCTCTGTCACCCATCCCTTGTCATTCAGTCTCTGTCTTCATCCATCCTCGTCTCGCTCCGTGTGGACTAATTTGTAGGGAGGTTCTTTTCACTTACACACACACACAAAGCCAGACCTTGTGGTTTCTCGGGCACAGGCCAAGGAGCAGGGGGCCTTTGTGACCTGGGTTAGAGAAGTCGTAGTTAAGAAAGACCCTCTTCTCTATGTGTGTGAAGGACTGTGTGTGTCTGCGTGTGTGTGTGTTTTTGGGGGGGTTACAAGAAAGAGGAAGGGGGTCAGGAAAAGGAACAGAACTTTCTCTTTTGTGTTGTTTTGTGTTGCTCGGAGGAAGAGCACAACAAAAAAGGGAGAACCCCAAAAGACTCGTCTGCCCTTCCCTCCTTCCGTCCCGTCCTCCGCCCCCCTCCCCTCCTTGTTCACTCTCTTACTTATAGGAGCCTGTTGAATGGGCAGACACGGCCTGGAGGGTGAAGAGAGCCACACAGACGGACAGACGGACCACAGTGTGGAGATGTTTGTCCAACAGAGAGGGAGAAAGAAAGATGGAGTCAGGACCACCTGAGTGTCACCCTGGCCCTGTCTCCCCTCTCTTCCCCTTCCTCCTCTTTGGCAGAGGGTCACCATTCAACCCGAATCGGTGACAAAGATGTGCAGTGTGCATTTAGGAGAAAAGAAGTCAGTGTCTCGACAACAGCTTGACTGCACTGCTTTAACTACAGTGTGTGTTTGTGAGCGTATGTGTGAGTGTGAGTCCAGGGGCTGCAGGGGGGTGCAGACCACACATAACTGAAACTGTGGACAGTGAGTTTAGAAGGCTTCATTTTGACAGGATATTTGCTTTCTTAATGTAAAATATCAAATGAGATAAATCTGAGACAACGGGGACGAGTCAGACGAGGTAAAAGAATCACACAGATATTCATATGAAGAAGTTGTGTCAAGTCTTTGGTTTGTTTTCAGGTACAAATATGTCGACATTCTTTAACCTCTCTGAGGCTTTGTAGCATAATTGCGACAAGCTGAATTTACATACGTTCATTCATCACACATTAAGTGACAGTTTGTGTGCTTTCTCCTAATTTGTGACTCAATGGGCGTCCGCACTCCTGTTTCTACTGTTCTCTCTGTTTGATTGGTACAACCCAGCTAGAAGTGTTTTGTTCTAAGAACGTTCTGAGAATGTTAGAGTCTGGGAGTCGAACCTGCGATCAGTGCGTCGAGGACTGTAGCCTCTAGACATGGGGCGTCTGCTCTACCAACTGAGCTATGGCAGCGCCCCACATGCAATGTTTTTAACAGCAGGAGAACGTTCTCTGAAAACATCCTCAGAACGTTGCAGTGAGAACGTTCAAATCACATTTCAGGAACGTTTTATAAATCACCTTCTGATAGTTCAGGCCGTACTGACTACTATACTGAAAAGATCCTCAGAATGTCGCAGTGAGCATGTTCTACCTTTATTTTTATGTAACATTGAGCAAATGTTTTATAAAAGGCGTTCTTACATCCCAGGCCTCAATAACATCCTGAAAATATCTGCAGAATGTCACAGTTAAAAAGTTTTAATGTTCCAAGAATATTATTTGAAACTTTGAATATTAGATTAAAACGTTTTCTTTCAGACGTAATTAGAACTTGAATAACGTTCGCCGATGTAATGGGAACGTTCCCTGCTAGCTGGGACGAGGGAGTCGCTGGTTATATCTCTTGTTTTCAGACTTTTGTGTGTTGAGTCATGTTTTTGTACTTTGTGTACAGTATAAATGTATTGTTGTGATGGTGATAAACTTACTGACCTATATGACTGAGATGGAGATAAATTTAAAGGTGCAGTACGTCGAGTTATGTATGTATGTATTTCAGATATATTCTCAGGACTAGTGTGGGATTAGAATAATAGATTTTTTATCAACTCCTTCTGATATTCCTATTTTAAAGATGTAGTACACCTGATTGTTGATTTTCAACTAGTTACATTTATATACAACTTTGCATCAGTAAATAAAGGGGTAGACGGCCGGTTCATGTCCCGTTTAGAGGAAATTTGGACTGGTAGTTGGAGAGGTGCCACTGTAGAGCTGCCCGTGTGCAGCCCCCTCACTCTGAGATCTCCCCATTTAATGCATGTTGGATCCTGTTTGTGCGTGTGTGTATTTCGGGCCTATGTGTGTGTAGCATGTTTGTAATAATAATTAATAAATAGGATTCAAATATAATTAACAAAGTTCATCTTCTTCATGGAAATGTAATGCTTTATGTGTAACATATTAAGAGGGCGTTATTGAGTCACAAAATGTCCCCAACCAACATAAGCATGATCCATTTGTATAGCTATGTTTAGACACTCACAGTATTTACTTAAGGTTAGTAAAGGTCATGTGTTGGTTGCATATAGAAGCCTTGCTCTCTGGTGTCACAGTCCTGCCCTTTGTACATAAATACAGCACTCCCCTCTTATGAAAAAACGCTGCCTGTGAACACAATCCAAGCAGGGATTATGTGTTTTACCACGACTTAATTGGAAAAACAAATTAGCGGGATGTAAACATTGTTTCTAGGAGACCGGGTTGTAAGCTATATTGTAACAAGAACCTGATGAAGCATGTGTGGAAACACTTTGTTTGCACCGTCACACTTGTGATATAGAGAAATAATGGATAATATTAACACACGGCTCCCATGTTTTTGTTTTAAATAATGAGTCTAACTTTATGGCTCGCCGAGAAGCACAAGCGCTAAGCTAACTATATTTCAGTTTAGTGAAAATGCAGCTGACGCGTCATTTCGCTCCTCTTTCTATCTCTTGTTTCTATTCTCTCTGTCTTGTTTTCATTCTCTGTTTCTCAGAATAACGCTGAGTTTGGCCACACGGTGCGTTTGGTGAGCACTGGAGAGAGAGAGAGAGAGAGAGGGGGAGAGAGAGGCCGAGAGAGGCCTGCATCCCATTAATCTGCCACATATGGTGGATCTGCAAATGACAGATCCTTAATGGTAAACATTGACGGATAGCGTTTGCTTGTTTCTATTGGCGAGCTGGATGGGTACACTTGTGATAAGTGCTCCATTGCCGAGGAGAGAGATGGTGTAAATGGGGCAGGAGAATACCACTAATAAAGCCCCCTCCACCCCCACACCCCCCACCTCTGCTCCTCAAGCCAGACCTTTTGTCCCACCTGCTATTCTCTGGCTGCGAAATTAGGCTGCGCCCCCTCCTATTCCTCAGCCCTCCTTTCTTTATCCACCTCTTTTCCTTTTGGGTGAACGGCCATGTGAAGAGGTTCATTACCGCTGGAGCTGGCCCTACTCAGGTATGGCTGGGGTCTGTTCCCACTATAGGGCGCAGAGCTCTCTGTGTCTGGCCCCGCTGGCTCCCTGGAAAAGGGAAACATGGCACACAAAGGTCCTGTTAGCACTTCCTATGAAATCAGCAGTTTTCACTAGAGGTACAACGCTCCAATTACCTCACACTCAGAGGATGCTAAACCCCCCACAACACAGCCCAGTGCTTCAGTGCGCGTCTTGGTCCTCACCATCGCGGTATTCTTCCAGGAAGGGCCTGTGCTAGGTGGCTAATTAGCACTGAAGACACTCTCCTCCTCCTTTTCTTCCTCTCCTCCTTACGCTTTTCTGCTCCTCCCTTTCTCGCGTCCATTTTATTTACCATTCTTTCTCAGAGAAGGCGCCCCTCGGCTTTCTCTTCCACGTACTGTACGCTATACAAGCAGCCCGGCCACAATCATCCAGGGCCTCTACCTTGCCGAGACCTCCGAGAAGAGCTCTTCATGGCTGGGGATGCTACTTGGAGATCACGAGTCCTGGATGCTTAGCTGAATGGTCTTCCCTGATGGTGTTACAGCCTTATTAAATAGCTCCATAGGACCTATGTAGACTTTTGTTTCTGTGCATCCTCAAAAGAGCGTGAAAAAAGTCCCTGTGAAGAAGAATTCCTGCATTATCCACCATCCAAAACCAAAAAGAACCAACAAAATCCTCCATATTTTAAGCAGTAAAATCGTTTAAATCTCTACAACAGTTTTCTTAACCAGGTGTCCTCCATTCATTGCTTTAATTGCATGCAAGTTTCATCAGAACTCATTAAACTGGGATTTTATTTTGTAGTGGAAGTTTTCAGGCACAAACCCGACCTGCAGGCCGATACAGTAAGACCCTGGGTGGTCCTAAAGATCAGCATGAGAGTTAAGAGCAGTGAAAGCAGAGCGTAAGTGAATCAGGAAGAAGGGATAAGAGCGTCTCCTCACTACAATGAGACAGGTGTGGGCAGGAAGTAAACACAGGGACGAGGGTGGAGGAGGGGGGGACGGAGGACAGATGCATTCACTGACCACAGATCTGGACTTAAGTTTCACTCTGGGAGAAAGCGTCGCTGCCCTGGGAACCGACGAATCAGATTTACCTTTTTTATGTCTGTACGTGCTAAACAACATTTCAAAGACTAAAACACGGGGTAAAATGTTTTGGCTTTAAAATCAAGGACAAGAACCTTACAGACGAGCTCTAATCATAAACAAACAGTTCCTGACCTTCCCCATAATCTCTCCTTCATGACATCTTCATCATAGCCTATCAATCATCCTGGGCCTGATCTATAACCAGATTACTCAGAACTACCCTATATACAGCGACAACATGCACACACAGGAGCACAGAACCATAGGTATTATTGCAGTAACATTACCGCTAATGGTATTGGTGGAGATTTATCCCATCTCGCTTCCTATCATATCACTAGATGGGATTAATGGATCCCCGAGCGTGACGCTTTGAATTAAACTGCACTCCCTCCGTGTTAGGTGTGGAGATAAACACATCCGAGTGTGGACCTTTGAACCAGCCGCAACTCTGCCCATCTGCCACTCAGCTGCAGGAGGGCACAGTGATACCTCGCTCGCCATAACAGCATCAGCAGCTTGGCGATCTGGTCTTCAGGGTGACCTTTGACCCTAAAGAGCTACCACAGGTTTCTGTGGAATAAATTTCCTTCTGATTTAAATGTTAGATATAGATGTTATAGCTTCATTTCAGTCTTTATTTAAACATATAATAGTTACTTAATTAGTGTATGATCATGCAAATTGTGATCCAGGAATCCCCCCATCATGTTTACAGAAACACACATGCCCTCAAATACTGCACAATTAAAGTCCTCCAATCTTAGCCTTGATAGTCTGCTGCCTAAACTCGACAGAACATAATCTGTAGTTTGAGGGAGGGGTCTGTGTTCATTGTTCGCTCTTATTTTGAAAGCATGTTTTCTCAGCCAGTTTGGGGATTCAAAGAAATCATAACAGCAGTCCTTTAACCTTGAGGCCTCTGCTGCTGGCTCGTCTTACTGCTTCATCAAGGGAGGGTTGTGTAGCCTGTAAAGGCAACGCCTAGTGTGCAATGTCTAAATATGACATACATCCTGCTATAACAATAAAACAGAGAGATTATCTTATAAAAGGTTTATAAATGACATGTTTTTATTTTAATGAAACTCTGGGAAAAATGATTTTTTTGCAGCTGAAGGGACAAAATAAGTAACAAAAAAATAAATAAAAGAATCTGAAGGTTAAAGAGAGAACTGGCCCAGCTATGTATGACACAGCATCCCCTTCATGTATATAATTATAGTCACTATTTTCACAGCAGGCTTATGAAAATGTGCTGCACCATTTGCAGTTTTATTAGCCTTGATTTTGTGCTGACTGCTGGCTTTGTAGGAGAGGACATGTGAGAACGTATTTGCATATTTTAGAAGTTAAACAATTATAAATATTAAAAACATTCACTACATTATTGCATAATTAATATACATACAATAATAAATGAATAACAAGGATATTACATTTAAATTTGAAGGCTGTTTGTCGGTTAGAAATTAAACTAATGGTTTAGTTGTTAATAATAATAATAATAATAATTAGCATTATTTTGTGTCTTTTATAATAATTCAAAAATTAACAATGCTTATGCAACTGTTTTAAACTCATTTCCCTTTCTGTGTGTCATCTATTTTCTGCTGCAGTTAAATATGAAGAAATGAGTTGCAGCCTCAGAATAAAAGCGATTAAAGCAGAGGGGATTATTTTGAATGAGGTCAGTGTTGATATGAATTAAAACTGCGTCTCCACTGGAGGCCTAGTCACTCAAGCAGACAGTGCAGAGGAGGCTTATATTGGGAGAGGCGTGAAAATCCGTTTCCTCATCTCTCTCTCTCTCTCTCTCTCTCTCTCTCTCTCTCTCGCACCACCTCCTCTTCTCCATCTCTCCGCTCGTCTGAGAGCGCCGAGTCCTGAAAGACAAGCCGCATCATCGTGCCATTAAATATTTAAGCAAAACACTGAAACTGTATAAAAGATTAAGGGTGCATAAAAATAATTAAGGATTATCGCAATGAAAAATGCATGCTGGCTGTAACCTAGGAGTCCATGATATGAACAATACAATATTAATGGTCTGGAGTGGAGGACTGTGCAGGCAATTGTGGAGCCTCATTAAAAGGAATGTGTTTGTGTCTGGCTCGGGCAAGGCTGCGAGCTACAGATACCAGATCAGCCTGCACTGTTTACAGGTCCACAAAACAAACAGAGGTAATGAAACCGTGCTGTGTCATAAGGTGTGTGTGTGTATGTGTGTGTGCGTGTGGGTAAGGGGTATCTTACCACGGGCCTTCCTTAATAAAACACACAGACATGAAACCACCCTGTACGTACAAAGACTTTTCCACGTGACGTCAATAACAAGGTCCTTTTCAATGCAGGTCGAACACCGCGGATATATTCAGCGCCACAGAAATTAGAACCACCAATACCTTTAAATCACATTACCATGAACAGACTCCATTTCTTTCACTGAATTATAAGAGCGTGAACAGCCTCATATATCTTTTATGTCCGTGGCCCATTTTTTGAGGAGAAGTCTGCTCATTTCTCGCGGGACATTGATATTTTAACAGTGTTTTAATTATTGGACGAGATGAGCTGAAGGGCCAGCGCAATGATGAGGTTTCCCCACATCGTTGGTTTTCAACAATGTCAGCTCTTTGACACATTTTCAGCTCATTCCGCGATGAATGAAATACAAATGAAACCCATCGCCTATTGGAAGAAGGTATCAATAATTGGCGGCGCAGCGTGAAAAGGCCGCGACCGGAGAATTTGGGAGATTTGACCTCTGCTGGAGCGGAGGATTATAGGGGCCAAACACAATAATGGGGAAGTCATTGTGTCAGCGGATTATGCATCTATCTTTAGAGGCCAGAACAGACCATATATATATAATATAATAAGAGGCGGAGATGAGAAAGTTTCAAAGGTGTCAGATATCTGTCAGAAAAAAATAGTTCCTTATGAGAATGACTCTTTGTGCGCACTGATATGGAGGCACGCGCTGAAAAATAGCGATTATTTCATGGAAATGATTGAATTTTCAATATTTTCTTTTCTTTTAATTCTTCCTGATCACTTTTAGCATTTTTTAATAATTTAATAAAATACAATTTCTACTTATTTTATTAACATTTACCAGTTACAACAAAATTCCTAAAACAAACCTAATCACAACCTTTTGTCCGATTAATTTAATCTATTAAAAACAATATGATTTTTAAAGAAATAAAGAATTAAGAATGATGTATTTACACATAGAGAGACACACACACATACACACACACGCGCGGTGGAGTGCTGCTGTCAGTGCCTTCTCACTGAGACGCTCCCTCCATTAGCGCGGGTGACCGCACACTGCGACTCCGCGCGCGCTCCCCCGCTCGAGCCTGAAGATTAGACGTAGATTCTGCCGCTATTATGAATTCAAATACATCCTCCCGTGATTGAAGGGAGCCATTACAATAAGCCACGGGCTGCTGCAGATAATAGCGCGAGGTGTGCGCAGCCTTCAGCCGCAGTGACAGGATATTGAACGGAGGTGAAAAGTTAACAAAATTATCAAATAGCCAAGTCCACGCGCTTCCTCACATGTCATTGTGCGGAGAAATAAAATAATAACTCAGGAAAAATATGCAGCATGCTGTAAGAAAGCCTATGAGCTTAAACTACAGTGTGAGTTTTATTTTAAATGCAACATATGATAAGCAGTCCTTAATGATGTAAATGACATTTATGATTTATGCATCTTACATGTAGTGGTATTACACTTACTATATGTGCTATAGCTTGTCAAAAGCACGGTTATTAATATTATATGGTGAACGGGTCTCCTTTTACAGACTCATTTCCGGTCCTTCATTTATTTTTTAACGTGTTTTTTATTTTATTTTGAAAAGGTTGGCCTTGCAGTGACGCTCTCTTCTCTCCGCAGCAGACACAGAGGGGCAGCAGTAGCTCCCTCATCATCTCAACACACTCCCTGGCTCGTTTTCTTCCTCTGTGGTATAATTTTGGCAGAGTTAGGATATAGCATTTAAGCTAGGGCTTCTTAGACGGAAAGGAAAAATCAATAATGACAATTACAGAGTCAAGCGGGAGGAAGCAGGAAAGTTGCTTCTTCTTCTTCAGTTTTCAGGTAAAAAAAATAAAGAGGTGGTTCAAGAACTTCTGCCACATTGGGGCAAATATTTAGCTACTTCGACTGTTAAAGAAAGTATCTAGTTTGACTTAGCAATTGTAGTGAAAATAATGCTGTAGCCTCAGGTTATTTTCAGGTGAACATGATTTATATATTTTTACAATTTTCCGTCGTAAGAACCGTAAAAAGGTAGAGCGAAAGACTTAAATTAGCTTTCACTGTGTTTTTGCCGTAGATGTTTATGCAAATGTGCACGTGTGTGTTTCCGTGTGTGCGTTGCGTGTGCGCGCGCCTCATGGAGTCGTTCTGCGGGGAGAAATGATAGTCGCATTAACCCTTCAACTCTTATTTCATGGCTGCCTCGTTAAGAAGCTTGTGGATTTAATTACCGCCGGTGGAGGCTGGGAAGGTACAAGGCCCCGTGTCGCCGTGTAATTGGAAGCATTTCTCTCTACACCCAACTTAACATTTTCCACCCATCTCTAATTGTCGAGTACAATTCACACTCATTAATAAGGCGAATTATGTAATTTTCAAAACAGGACTTGTGCGTTGGATGATGTGGGGGGGATGTTAACCAATAGACTGATAATTCCTGCAGACTGAGCCACATTCAGTATAAATATAAACTACATGGTCCATGCTGCTGCATGTAGGCAAAGCTATAATTAAAAGCACATCAATTTTAAAAGGCTTCTTTTGTGCACACATAGCATTAGTGTTGGTGGAACTCAAAGTGACCATACACTCTGTGCATACATACCGTATTTTAGCTTGTGGAGTCAATTTCAAAATAGCTATGGTTGAGGATTTATTGTGAGTTGAAAACACGCATGCACTTGTTAACCTGCAGTGTGTTTATAGCTGTCAAATCACCTCATATAGAAACAATGAGGACATTTTTTGAGAAGTTAGGATTAAAGCTCTAGATAATTTAACTAGTTTTCTGTATGATTGTAGCTATTACAGTAAGCAGTAACTATTTAAAACGAATACAAATGATCTGGAAGTTATTCTAAAACGTGATGAATTTAGGAGCTTTGTAAAGAATGCTGCAAAAAGACCAGACTGCTAAAAATATTTGACCTTTTAGGCCTCAGAATATAAATTAGTCTAACTATTGTGATAGTCTGGATGATTCTCTGTGGCTAATGTATGTCTGTGGTCTTCGTTAATTAACTCCACCCCTTCTGTCCTTATCAGTTCCCTTCTCTTTTTATTCACTTCCCTCTCTCTCTTTCTCTCTCTCCTCCCTGCCCTCCATGCGTGCCAGGTATATCAGAGCTACATGGCTTTTCCAGTTTGCTCACACGGTCATATCTTCTCCCTCTCTTGTTTAATCACCATTCAATAACCCCCGACGACTGTGTGGACGGCAACATTTAATGGGCCACACTTCATTTGCTCTTTTAAAATTGGCTCAGGTTGATGGCAAACAACAACGACAGGCGGCGGCTGGAATAGAGAAATCACACACGGTGACAGTCGTGGCGAGGCGAGGGGCCGAATACCGCTGCTGCAAATGAAGTCCTCAGCCACGAGACTCCATTAAAACGTCGCAACGTGATACCAATCTGCAACTTTATTATTGCCTGGGCCCACTTCCCCCCCACGCCGGCACTGTAGCCGCCGCAGTACTCCATTCTGCATTATCAGAAAACACAGTCATTAAAAAGCATTTGACCTTTTTGTAGCGAGTATCGAGAAATTACCTTTCCTGTTTGGTTCCCCTCCTCCCTCCCTCCCTCCCTCCCTCCCACCTTGTTCGGCGAATAAATCACTTCACTGCAAATTGTAATGCAACTCCTCCTTTGCTCTGAGTGGCGTTAGGTCCGCTCTGCCTCGACAGCGCCTGAGGAGATACCGCCGTAATTAAATGTTACATCTGCCAATTGTTTCACAGGGACAATGAGGAAGGAGGGGACGGCTGGAGAGCAGAGGAAGAGAGGATGGAAGAGGGGAGGGGGGGGGGTAGGAAGGAGACAAGTGGAGGTGAGACAATGCTCCAGGGTTGGACCGTTTGAAGAGAAGATTGCAGAGGCCAGCCAAGGAAAAGGGAGGAAGAGAAAGGAGTAGACAGGTAATAGAAGGAGAGGTTGGAGCAGAGACAGACGGATAGAAAACAGCTCTTGGCCTCACATTGAGCATCTCAGTGTCATCGTCCTAGTCTGTATTGATCTGATGTGTGTGTGAACGTATCCTTCTGCGGGTGTGTGTGGGCGAGACGGACGGATGAAGTGTTAGAAGTGTAACAGCGTATCCAAACACTTTGAAATCCTCTGCTCAGACAGCGGCTATCTCAGATATCTTGGCCTCGCTGCCTTTCGCCGACACCGGGAACCAATCGCCTCGCGCGCTGGTGAAACAAACCAAAGTGCCTGTGGCTCGTGTGTGGGTGTGATAATGAATATTTATTGTCTCGTGATGCATCTCATCATACACCTCAGCATCCACTCGCACACACATTTAGGCCATATACCCACGCCCACCACACGTGCATACACACACAGACGCACAGCTTCTCCCCACGTTCACGGAGCGAGCCTTTGTTTACCCCCGCTGAAATGAAAACTGCGACAGGAGTTGCTCTGGTTGTTACAATATCACCCTGTGAGCAATTAGCAAAGCGCACAGGGGGTGGAGAGAAAACAGGCACCGTCTCATGATGTGATGATGACCTGTATGTGTGTGATGTCTGGAGAGTGAGAGTGTTGTATTGTCATCATTTATTAGAAGATTTGTGGCCTGTCTGGATTATCTATATATTTTATCTCTATAGCTCTATGGATAAATACTGAGGGATGAAGTGATGAAATGTGTCTGTAAAGTTTAAGAACCTAAAATTATTTGGTTCCCCTTTTTTAAAAGAACTTCAGTCATGCACCTGTGTGACTGCTACGTGTTGCCGTAGATCAATAGCTCTAGGAAGTATTTACAGTACAAACAGTTAAGCATTGTGTTGCACTGTACCCCCAGGCTGCTGTTACATTAAGCCGTGCCACCGTAGCAAATCAACAATGGGATGAGGAATGCTTAAATGGCGGGGTTACGTTGAATAAACCCCGCCGAATGTGCCGCGGGGCAGAGATGCATTTCCATAACTGCGATAAATTGGATTTAACGGCAAATCATAGACAACAATGGTGGAGGACGCTAAGGGCTGTCTGTCCCACCCTACAGCGAGGATCTACCAAGACCTCCGTGTGCGTTCGTGTGCCTAAACGGCCTCGTCTCGGTTAAGGTATGAAATCGCTCTGACCGTAAGCGCCCTCTCTTCCCAGCCGTGACCTGTTATCCATTTAGTTGAGGAGAGTCGGGGGAGTCCTCGTCTCTCCCCGCAGGCGGATGCCAGCACAGAGTCGATCCAAACAAGCCCCGCCAGGCCGACTTTAAGCTGCAGGAAGTAGCTACCTGTTACACCTGCTGCTCAGGCCTACAGGTGCCGTGAAGATAGGGAGATAGCCTGGAGGAGTCAGACGGACATGATCTCGAGCTATCCTGCTTTGGTGAAGTAGTTGCGAGGCTCCCAACAAACAGAGTGATAATGATGCAGCCTAAATATAGAGACAGGAAGTTGTGAGCTACATCAAAAAGTACTCGGATAGTTATTTTACTTCCCTCTTTTTAAAACCACCCTAAGACAGAAATAAACCACAACTGTGCTTTATTTTTCTACGCTAAGTATCCTTTTAATACCAGTTAACAAAGGAGTGCTCCTCCACTTGTGAAGTTTGACACAAATCAACAAAACTGAAGCAAAATTAGTCAGAAAACTCAGTCTGAAAAGCTAATTTTAAAAAGCAGAGAACACAGAGGATGATGACACACACACACACACACACAAATACGCACACCTCCCACTGACGGTGATAACAAACAGTGATTAGCATGTGAAAAACAACACAGACGGGGTGTAAGCAAGCAGATGCCTGTTCCCCTATTAGTCATGTTGATTAGCTGACTGTCTAAATACCTTTGTTTTGGTGGATGTGTGTCTGTCTCACTCTGTTTTTTCCCGCTCTCTCTCTCTCTCTCTCTCTCTCTCTCTCTCTCTCTGGACGACACACCCAAGGCCACCCTGTAAAATCCAAACTCATCCTAGAGCCAATTCCTGCCTCTTTTACCCAGAAAACAAATACACAATCAAACAACACTAAGCCAATTTCCTCCCTTGCTGAAGCTTATTCACACACACACACACACACACACACACACACACACACACACACACACACACACACACACACACCTCCTCTAATTTCCTGGGGCCGTGGTACTGGCAGGGAGTGTGTTGTAGCGCCAACAGAGCTCTGTGTTTGGGGTAATTGCTCTTGCTGCGTTAGTATGGAAATCTGCAAATGTGTGACAGGGCCAGATAGCTTCCTCCAATGTTGTTCTGATCCTGCCTCCAGGCCTGCAGCCAAACTATTTTATCTCTTAATGCATTAGAGTGATCTTCCAATTAGCCCACGCTCATAATACTCCCCCATTCCTGGTGGCTGCCTGCTCAGGGCTGCACAGAGCCGAGGAGGGAAGTGGTGCGTTTGTAAGTGTGTGTGTGTCTACGTAAATGTGTGTGTCCACGTAAATGTGTATGTCCAAGTAAGTGTGCGAGTCCTCATAAATGTGTACCCACGTGAATGTGTGCGTAAATGTGTGTGTTCTGCGGGTTGATGGGATGGGGCGGTGGATGAGGAGGTGGAGGTGGGCGGGGTTGCCGACCAGAAAAAGTGAAGTGGAGAGGATGCGGCGTACGTGTGTAAGTGTGTATGTGCATGCAGGCGTACGAGCGGGGCGGGTGGGTGGAGGGCGGTGGTGTGGCGATAGTTCTGCTTGAGAGGTGAAATGAGGTGCTTATTGTGCACGGCGTGGGGGTTGCGCCGTTAGTCCGGGGCTCCTGTTGTAAAGTTTGCTGATAAGGGGAACCCGGCCCTTGAGCATCCATTCTCCTCGGTGTATTAGCGCTCCCTTATCAGGGGCCCAGATAAAAACCGGCATGCCATTTGCCTTCGGTGGAATTAAGCCCTCCTCCTCCTCCTCCTCCTCCTCCACCACCTCTTCCTCTTCCACCCTCCTCCCCTCTCCTTCCCTTGTCTGCCTTGGCTAACCGGGCGGGCTGCGATTAACCTCGACACTGTCCAATATCCTCGGCAGACTCCCGCCCGCAGATTAGCCGCTATTAGTTATGACCAACTAAATTAACCACCGCCGCTTCCCTGAGAGAGAGAGAGAGAGAGAAGGAGGGAGCGGGAGATGGAGGAGAGAGAGAGGTGCATGCAGGGAGATGGAATGAGCAAGAGGAGGTTCATTTAGAAAGAGAGGGACAAACAGGGGGAGACTGATGGAAAGAGGGTGAGGAGTGAGTGAGGGAGGAAGAGAGGCCAAGTGCTCTGAGCACTGTGTGTGTGTGTGTGTGTGTGTGTGTGTGTGTGTACACTCTGAAGTGGCTCATTCTGCATCGCCCACTCTGGGACGTACGTATTGTAAGCCGTACACACACTGCGCAGATATCCTAACATTTAGTTGATATATGCACGTGGCACACCGACACAGAAAGGTTTCATTTTCAAATCAGAAAAATCTGGAGTGATATTTTTTTAATCACATTTACAAAAGCAAATGTTCATACACTGGCTCAAACACTCCTTATTGCCATTATTTGTTCATACTTTATAATTTAAGTTATTCACTTGAAGTCATTTCCCTTGACTCCAGCTCAAATGATATAAAATCTAACCATTGTCTCGTTGAACTGAGCCAATCATCACGATAACTCTTCCTTTAGTAGCGCGCTCTCCTTTTCAGCAGTGTCAGCGCGGCTGGATCGACCGACAAGTGAAAACAAACATCATTTCGTACCACTGCTCACCGTGCCAGACACACACACACACACTCTCTGTCCACAGTCTTTACAGCAGGAAACATTCTCACATTAATGCCATTTGAGGGTTTGATTTTTTTTAATTGCACGCGGCACCTTGTTGGGAATCATCAGGGGAATTCAAACAATAGAGTCATTGAATGAAAACAACAAACACACACATGCACAGAGGCACGTGGAAGGATATTGTGTTGCTTAAATAAATGTCATGTAAAACACGCTTTAATTATTGAGATAATAACAAAGACATTAACCTAAATTGACACAGTGAGGAGCTGTTTTTTTTTAAAAGAATATAACAGTTATTTTTAGTCCTCATGTGTTTAGAGAAGGATGTGTGCACAAAAGGCATTTACAGTTTTATTCTAGATACTCAAATTGAAGTTGAGCCTGCTTTTTCATTAAAACATTTATGTAAAAATAGACATATAAATTTACTGCTTCCACATAAATCAAATCCTATTATAAATTAAAGACCCTAAATGAGTGGTGTCTTTAATCCTGTATTATAGCGTCATCTCTTTGTGTTTGTTTTGCTCCGGGTTTCTGTTGCTCCTCAGACCAGCCTGCTGCTCTTGAAGAGGGTCACAAGAAACAATGTGACTGGCACAATACAGAGGGCCTTACATGGTGTGTGTATGTGTGTGTGTGTGTGTGTTGATTCGCTAGATAGACATGGTGGCTGGGGGCCATGGAGCACACACACTGCCTTTCTGTTTGCACGAGTTGACCCCTCACACACACACGTCCTGACGACACACACTCACAGTGTCACACCCCACCCTGCTATAAGCCTACGCTAACAGTATTAAGCCATCACATCTGGGCTGTATTGACAGGAGACGCGACAGGGCAAAAGCACAGCCACCTGCATGCGGCGGCTGCTGCTGCTGCTGCAGCCTCTGAGCCCGGGCCATCGTCTCTCCTCCCTCTGTGTTTGTTTCTTCCTCCTTCATCCCCCTCTCGCTGCCTTTCCTCCCAGCTTAGATATGATATTCATACGGCCGTGAAAAGACACGGCATACGTGCACAGATGTAAAAATCAATACTCAGCAGGTTTATTCATTCAATGAGCTAAGTGGTGTATTAATTAGAGAGCTTTTTAAAATTAACGCAGCTTTTCACAATAAGAGTTCAACTTTTTATTGGGACGTTTTGTTGATTTGTTTGTGTTTTTCACGTAAGAATTAAACACACCAAATCAAAACAAAATAGCAATTAACTCAGAGTCAACAAATTTCCTTGAGGCTGTTTTCCGTAACTTTAATATTATTTAAATAATTAGCAAATATTTCTTCTTGTATTTATTATATAAAAAGCGACAATGTTAGACAACAAAAACTTAAGAATAGCAAATTTAAAAATCTAAATGCAATGCAATTATATTTGTTTTTTTTGCACTCAAAACTAAAGAAAATGTTTCCATTATGTTCCCTGTAATGTAACTGTGTAAAATAATTGTGTCACTTTGAAATGTAGCCCACCATGAATCATCCTAAGCTGCAGTAAAGACCTGATATAAACAAACATGTCACTCTTGCATTACAGGAGAAGCAGGACGACATGCGAGAGAGCCGCACGCATGTTCCCCTTGTATTTGGAGTTGGCGTTACAGTGGTGTGTCTGGTTCACAAGATTGCTCGCTGACAGTATGCCTTCCCAAACCAGTCTTCTCTTTTCCTTTTGTACTTCGCTGTCACTCAGAAGCCTCGAGTATTGGATAACGCCATTGAAAGCGGTCGCTGTAATTTTAATGGGGAACCAGTGGGCTTCAAAGGACAAGAGAACATGGCACGGTTGTTGCCCTCCACCGTGTAAAACGACAACAGGAGAGTAAAGCCGGTGTAGCCCCCCGCTCCCTGCTCCCTCTCTCGCTGCCACCCTTGTCCACAATGGAGAAACCTGTTTATCTCTGCGTACAATTAAGAGTGTGAAATTCGAACATGCCGAATTAACTAAGAAACCCTGCTTTTGTTACAAAGGAAACAAAGCCTCAGGAGAGAAGAGAGAGAGAGAGAGAGCGAGAGCAGGGACGGAGGAAAAAAGGATTTCGCAGTCGTGAGAAAAGACAGCGTGGCTCACTGATATCCGGAATAATCACATTTCCCTCAAATAAATCAGACTGGTTGGCATGTGGTGCAAACAGACACACACATGGTGTAATGCATCTACAAACACAAACACATGCACAGGTTTAAAAACCATCCACAGCATGGTGCGACATTTTCTGTGACTTTGCACACTGACTTTTAATTTTCACCATCCTGTTCCCTCCAACACACACACACACACACACACGCACACATACACCCTGAGGCTATATGACAACCTGCCAACCCCACCCTGTGTGCTTGTTCATTCACCCTCTGTTTTGGCCCACTAACAGGCCCCTGGCATCACGAGCCAGCCAGACCACCCTGACCGCCCTCCTCCATCTTCTCCTCTCCCCGAGCCAGCGATGCAGCCAGTCAGGCTCAATGTGGCTTTACTTACTGCCACTACGACACCTCACATCGCCCCACTTCCACCTTAAGAGAATGAGTAATCAACAAACCGGGAGCCATTTGCCGTCTGTCAGTCAAACCCGGCACTCCGCTACGCTATCAGTCCTCCGCCCGTCACCAAGCCCTCCTTCCCTTCCTTCCTCTCCTCTAATACCAATTTAAATCGTTCAACGTGCCTTTCCTCCCGCTGCCATTATTCAAAAAGATCATAATAGTTTTCCCTGTGCCCAAAGCACAAAAATCAATTATTTCCCCACAAAGACTTGAAAGTACTTAGCGCAGGCCTGCGAGGGGAAAAGCTGTGGGTTATATCAAATTGAAACTGCACTCATTACACAGGCACACAATTAGTTACCTCTGGTCTGCCTGCCGCTCTTTAATTTCCGAAACGGCATATCTGTATTATAACAGAAACAAGCATGCAAATGCTATTGTTGGGGATTTAGAGAAATCAATAGGACGGCTGGCGAGAGGCGTTTGGTGGCGCTGTCACTCAAAATCTGCTGCCGGCGACTGATAAAGGTCTGAATTCAAATTAGCGCCAAAGCCGGCCAGTGACATCAGAAGTGACATCCGAAATAAAAGGGACGGCTTCATGATATATGTAATTATTCTCCTCGCATTTGCGCTACATTTTTTTTTTCTTTGCTCTCCCTCCTCTTTCCTCCCCTCCCTCATTCTCTCTTTTTCCTCATTGTGTGTACTTGTGTAACTGTGTTTTGCATAAAGGGATTAGGAGTGCCTTAATGAGAAACTGTAATTGTTTTTTCAGCCTCGCTCTATGGATATGTTCACGTGTGTGTGTGTGTGTGTTTGTGCGAGAGAGACAGAATGAAAATATGTCTTGAATGAATGTGCCTTGTTTAATGCAAAATGAATACAGTATTGAAATAATATGTTTTTTTTTCCCTCTTCCATATCAGAGGACGATTGGTGTGAAAGCTAGAAAGGTCTGGGAGAAAACTCTGTTATGAAACACATTTCGCCGCAGTAATGAGCCGAGAGCTGATACTGAACAATGGATGCACAACCAGCCTCGGCTTCAGTTCGTCTCACACACCAAATTATTGACATCTTTTCATTTTCACAGTTGCCAAACTTTTCTGTTTGGCAGAAACCCTGATAAGGTGTAATAGCTACCCACACGACTTCAGCAAAGACATGAGTGAGACATGTTTAACGCTGGATATTACACACAGGGAAACATTTATCAGTGTTTTTCTCCATTTGTCAATGCTGATGATGAGCTAAAATGCTGAACCGAAGAGTTTTAAAAGCTGTAACAGCATTTCAAATGTTGGCTGAAACGTCCATGCAATACTTTATTAGAGATGTGACTTACGAAACTTTTAGCAAATTCAGCTTTACTTTAATTTCACGTTTATGTTGGCACCTTATTTGTGCATTCCAAAAGTATTTTTCAACAGCTTGCCTCATTAATGCATCCTCCTGTCAGCTATTTCCTTCATTCCCCAGTATGCATGTTAAAAAAAACACTCAGAGAACAAGAGTGTCGCAAGTTTTCGCACTTGAGGGAGGCTGAGACTGGAGAGACAATAATGCGTTAATGTAATGTTTGTTCAACAAGGGCATAATTTTCATTTCAACTTTGGAGGAGACGTCCACTGGGAACTCTTCAAGCCGCTACAATTATAATCTTTAACAACTGGAGGCTGATGGTCTTAATGGAATACTATTCATGTGAATAATACACTGCGTACTGAACGTAACCCCTCGGGACTTAACGTGACAATCTGACCAAAACAGTGTCATGTTAGCAACATGTCGGGGTATTTTTAGACCATGGCCCCATTGTTTAAATAAGGGTTTTTATGGATGTATTTTTCATTGTTTGACCACACCTGCCATAATAGTGCCAAGTCTATCCGGGTATGGCTCCCAGTTTTCAAAGAACTATCACCTGAAGAAGACCACTGAGTGGAAATGTTGTGATTAGCCCATTAAACATTTTGTGGGATTGAGCAAGTGTGCAGGCTTTCCCCCTTGTTCTTGCTCCCATTTTTTATACACATTTTGGTTGTTAATGACTTGAAGGTAGAGAAAGGTTTGGAATTGGTCCAGCAGGTTGGCTCAGCTGGGAACGGGCTGCAATGGCTGCAGTCTCTCAACATCATGGAAAGGAATAAGATCCACTTTGGTTTAATCACCAGAAACAGAAGTCTACTTCTGAGCCTGGCAAGAAGGGAGATGTTCCAGGAACATGAAGGTAAAAAAAATGGAGTATATCTCTGAAGGAATCCTTTCCATAACCTGTCAGACTAAACAGCCTGAGGCTTTCAGTTGAGGTGATCTACTGGACCAGTTACAAAACTATACATAGTTTGGTGTGTGACCAAAAGTGAAGCAGATTTTTTGCCTTGTGTAACTTCCATGAGATCGCCTGCGGGATCATTTGAATTTATTAGCACTGGACTAGCAAGATATTTCGTGAAAACCCAAATGCAGTTGTGTCAGAGTTCATAACTTCTCTGGAACTGGATGGACGTCGCTGCTGCTTCCAGCTACTTGAGGCGGTCCAGTGGCCAGTTTGATGACCTGGAAACCAACTACGGACGCTCTTTATCGGCTATGGAGCACATGTCAAAATGTGCTCTAAAGACATCAGGAAAATCTCAGTGCTGATAGGCTTCCACGTCACAGTGTCACCAATTTCTCTATAGAGGTAGGGTTCATCAAATATGCAAACTAAGCAGGTTTGTGTATTTGCATTGCCTGCCAAAAATTTGCACAAAATATGCAAAAATGGGATCCAGGTTTAAATGCACAGGAATCATTACCAAGTGAAGTGAAGTGAAGAGTCAGTAACATGGGGGAAATAATCTTTGAACACTCACTTGATTGGTCAAAAAATAATAAACACATTAAAGTTGAATCGAATATCACATCTACTACGATACTCTACAGGGGCACTGCAGTCACGTCCCTGGTTATGTTGGGTTCGGGTGCATCCATGTTTAAACATCTGTTTTGCCAACGTAAACTCAGCTGAAGCGAGAAGCTAACTTCGCTCCATCCTGAATCCCCCTCTACAGCATCGTGGAAGGCCCTGCGCTGCATATATGTGTGTGTGTTTGTAAAGGGAGGGTTAACGCAGATGTTTTAGGTTACGCGGTTTCTGTGCCCTGTCAGACAGTTAACATCATGTTCATACCTTTCAACCCTCCCCTACAGTATTCCTGCATTCCAGCTCCTCTCCTCTCCCCTCCGCCCTCCCACCCCTCTCTCTCTCTCCGCACCGTGATGCTCACTTTGGAAGAGCCGAGCCATCAGCCATATTTCTGCCTCATCCCGGAAACAAAGCCCTCTGCTTTGGGCTGGGCCAGAATGAAGTGGGGCAAAGTATGCAGGGGAGGGGAGAATGTGCCCTTTGTTGCCCCCCCTCCCTCCCCCCGCCCCATTCTCTCTATCTCTCCATATCCTGCCTCCCCCTTTACTCCCACCCTCTGCTAGTTCTGAAGGGAAAGGCAAGGGAGGGAGGGAGGAGGGGAGGGGGGTGGCTGGTTCATTCAGCATCGGTTAAACGTTTTCACAGCGGCACAATGCCGGGGCGGAGTAGGCAGGTGCAAGCCAGGGAGAGGGAGGAATGGAGGGAAAGAGAGAGAGAGAGAGAGGGAGAACAACAGGTTGACCTACAACGGACCGTAATCATGTAGCACCATTAACCCCCAGAGACCCCTCACTCTCTGTCTTTCTTGCTTTCTCACTCTTTCTTTCTCTTTCTCTCGCTCCCTCACCAGTGTACACAAGCTTTCTGCCCCGCCACTCGTACGACCAACCAAGGACACACACACACACACACATACGAGCACAGAGACAGGCGGTGTGTACAGACACACTCACACCTCAGTGGCACATTTGCACTCATTTCACATAGATGGCTAGTCAAGTGCGAGTAAAACACACATTCACGCGCGCACACACACCAACAACAGAGCGGGCATATAATACGTCAAATCACACATGCTAAGATAAGCACTCATGTCATAATATGGACACACTCAAGCACGCACACAAACTGGCTTTCTCCCGGCCCAACCAAGTGTGTGATGATCAGTAGGAAGGCTGCAAGAGAGGAGGGAGTGGGTGTCTGGGTGTCATTCATCTGCTGCTATAGAGCAAGTCTTACTCACTAAAGTCAAGCTGGAGTTTATTTGTGTGGATGTGGGCATGTTGGGATTATTGATGGATGTATGCGAGGCTACAAGAGAGCGTCCAGTCAAACTTTTTTCTTATGAGTGGCTTGTCAACATTCAGCCCAGTCTTTAGGTGGCAAGGAAACCCCAATTGACAGGAGATCTGGACTCTCTCCCACCCTCAACTCTCCCTTCCCCTCTTCCCTCCCATCTTTCAGCTATTACTTCATTCCACCACACCTTCCCAAAGCACACCTACTACTCCGGATCCTTCCTGTCTCCCATAGGTGATCGATGACCCTGCGAACATGAATCTTCCATTAAAGCTGAAGCAGCGAGGTCCGGATACACCGGCAATCGCTTCCTCTTTCGTTATCCTTGTGTATCCTACCTTTTTCCTTTCGTTCCCATCTTCCTACTTTCGTCTCCTCTTACACATCACATCTCTCCTTCCACCTCTTCCATCTCTTCTAGTCCTCCTCCCTTTTACCTACGCTGTCATTCAGACACAGGATTGTCCGTCTCCAACAATATTCTACATTTCTGGTTGGATAGTACGAGCTGCTCTGTGTAGTAAAATATGATAAACTGCACTCCACGGAGGAATTTGGATGGACAGCTAAGCTTAGCTAAGTGCAGACACATCGCACACATACATGCACGCAGATTGAAGTAAACCTACTAGTTCAGTACCATTAAGCAAAGCAAACAGTGGCTGCCGTCCCCTGGGTCCGCCTTGCTAATTTTGAACTGCCATGTGATATTAACGTAGGCAAATCAGGTCACATCAAGCTCAACTCCAGTTTGACAACTGCACAATTCACTTGGGCTTCTTTACCTCTAAATCTGCTCTACCTTCTGTTGTGCTCCCTCATTGTCTTCATTTCTGGCTTCAGTATTCCCGGGACGTCACAAAGCGATGACAGGGCGCGCACTCTGGGGACTTTATATTTAATGTCGGATCCAGGAGTACACGCTTGGGCCTCGAACAGCGGATGTAAGCAACCCATTAGCTCGCATGTAAAACTAGCGACCAGCAAGAAGCCGGTATAGCCATAAAATAATTCGCTGGTTCCAGTTGCATCACTTCTGCTCTGTTTCCAAGGATACTGACCATACTGTTGGGGGGCTGTTATTATATATTCTTCATTAATTTTAATCAACCACCTCACCTTTATGAGGTTAGAACTGTGAAGTAGACAATAAGATATTGCTTATAAACTCCAAAATATTTACTTCTTCATTGAAGAATTAAATACTTGAGATGAGACCTTTTGAAGGACCTTCCTTGGCCACAAAAACATGGACAGCAAAGTGAGGTGTTCTTCGATTTAAAGATCAGCCTACGGAGAATATGTTTCACTAAGGGCGCAAGTACGGTGGCCGACAAGGGCCATCAATCAGCCTGATTTCCATTAGAAGAAACGTTTGATGTTAATGCATTTGTTTCGGCTTTTTGCAGCACGTTTTTTTCATTTGCAGTGCGTTTCCATGGTTGCGTTTGTTTTGGACTTTTTCATGTGTTTTGAATTTACATCGTTTCTGAATTTGCAGCCCGTTTCTTCCAGCTGAAATTGCTGCGGCCATTGCCCTTGTTGGCCACGGTACAATAAACAATATTTTTGAGCATGAAAACGTGCGCAAATGTTTTGTATGTCACAGGAGCGTCTCTCTAAGTGGGTATGGAATAATGCTATAGTAGGAAAAGAAGTGTATCAGTTGTGTAAAACAGACGAGCATGGTACGGTGACTGACATGGGCAAACGGCGTGCAATGGCCCAAATTATTTTCATTCAAATTAAACAGACTCCAGAGTCCAAAACAAGTACAACAATGTAAATGTGCAAAAGGCCCAAACAGTTATTATTATTTTTTGACCAATCAAGTGAGTGTTCAAAGATTATTTCCCCCATGTTACTTACTCTAACTGCACTTCAATGGTAATTATTCCTGTGCATTTGATTGGCCCAAACAGCTTTGGGCTGCAAATACTTAAACCCCAAAAAACTGCAAATCCAGGCATCACGAGCAAAGTGCTCCAGGCCTGTAGGGGGCGCTACGTGGAACATCTTGAGTCTTAGCAGGAGAGAGAGAGACCTGGGATTGAATTTGAGTTAATTTTATCAAACCGCAAAATGATAGGCGCTGCTGAAGCAGATTGTTCTGGCTGGCTTGGATTGCCCTCAGGTCCACCTCCATGAGATGAGTTTGAAAAGAGTGTTTTGATGCAAAGTCTCTTATAATCTCAAACATCACACATCAATGACCCATTGGACCAATCTCTTATGACTTATCTCGACTATTCAGTCCGCTTTATTCAAGGATGTTAACAATTCGTAATGTCACACCTCTGATTTTGTTAGGAGCATGCCCGAACAGGCACAACGCGCTCAGCCTGATAGTTCTCCACATCTGAAATATACTTTAATTGTCCCAGTTGAGCGGGGAATCCCCTGCTCTTTAACCCCACGCTGCTGGAAATACAATGACTTGTTCTTGTTGTTTATCCAAAGTGGGGAGTTTTACTTTTGGATCGGCGTTTAGAGGATTAGCCGGGTGCTTCCAAACATTCCTGTGTAATTAGACACCGCCGCTGTCAGTCATGCAGAAGCAAAAAGCTGATTGGCTGAGTGTCAAATAAACCGCTGCCTTTGGGAATGTCCCTGCTGGAGTGTCAGTAGTTAGTCTTTGAGCCCTCGAGTTCACTCACCTCGTCTGCTTTATTCAAAGTCACTGGAAGAAAAAAAGACCTGGGGGTGAATGAGTGTTTGAGTGTGTTTGAATGTAAGAGAGAAAGAAAAGTAAAGAGGACAAGGACAATCAAGGAAAGCTCTCAATAGCTCAGAGGCATTGCTGCGCGAAAAAAAGGAAAACATTTGCATCATGTAAATTCGACTGAGATAGTTGGAAGGGAGAATTAATAGTGGAGACGCAAAAACAAAAGCAGACCTTGCGTGAGTTTGAGAGTGAAACAGATACCAAGAAAGAAGACAGAAAAAGTAAAACCAAAAGCAGACCCAGAGGGGGGTAGTACGAGGACGCAGGGGGAGTATGAGGACGCAGAGGGGAGCTAAAAGCGGAATCGTCTGATCTGGATCATATAGTCAGCAGTGATGAATGATAGATGAGCAGAGCATTACCACCCCTCTGAAAACCATGTCGAGGAGCCGAGCCAGGCAGGAAAACAGCACAAAAACAACAGTCGTGCATCATCCTGAAAATTCATGCCCCGCAGCTGACCCAAACGTAACCGGCACATCTCTCTCTCTCTCTCTCCTTATATTTTTGAATCTATCTCGCTGTCTGTCCCTGCAGGAAGAATGATGGAGTTTGATATTTGTCCAAATGCTTGAACTAAAGTTATGTTTACCTTAAAAGGACCTCTATGTTGCATGAAGACCCTCGGTGGAAGGAGGTTGGGGTGCCCAGATGAATCTACAAAGTGTGTAACACGGACAAGCGGGAGAAATGGACATTATTCAGGACTTTGATTTCAGGCTTGTTTGTTTGTCTACATGTTCATCTGTGAGCTCCATACATATACAGGTAGCAGCGGTAGTACAGTACACCTATTAATACACCACTACACCGTGGACTTAGAGGACTTAATGCTCTTGTTCAGTACATTTGTACACACTATAACCTGATTACAGTGATCGCCCAGATTAAGGTAACAAGTTTACATTACTGGATATGTGTTGTCTGTTGTCAGGAGGATGTGTGGTTGCCATCTTTTCTCCTAGGGACCATGTTTTTGGTGGAACATCCAGAGCAGTGTCTTGGTTCCTGGAGTGAGCTGTATTTGTGATAATCAAGTCTTGTGTTCTTTCATCCTTTTTTTAATGTAAATATTTCAGTATTTTAGTGGTTGTATCCTCATTATTCAAACAATAGTGGAGTTAACACTATGGTCACATTGACAGTCAACATGAGTGATTGATGGTGAAATGCTTGGAACAAAGTTTTTTAAACAAGGTTACTTTAGACAGACACTAAAACATGTACTGTGCTCAAGCGTCAGGTTGGTGAACGAGCGCAAGAAGACAACACAAAGCTCTTTGCACTGGTCACCAGTACAAAATAAAGTACATTTCCACTCCTTAGCAAATATTATCAGTTCATAAGAAGAAGGTGGACCTCCAATTCACTCCATTTAACGGTCACAAAGGCAGGTATAGTCCTCTCACGGGTGTGGAGATGATGATGTCCCTGTTGTGGTATCAAAGCATCTTTAGAAGAACTTTCCAGACATACTGTATATCACGAAATGACTGCCAACATGTATTTTCAGCTGCCATTGCTGTTTAGTAATCCGTTCTGTCTAAATGTAACTTAGCAGTCAAGAAAACCGTGGATGTTCCGACGCATCATTGTTCAAACAAAGAACAAGTTAATAAGGGCAGTTACTAATGGTACATCGGAGGACACAGCAATATTTTCAGGCATTGTGTCTCTTTGTGAGGTAATTGTGAATTGTGTCAACACCACCAAAATAAACTCTGTTAAAGATTTGCTTTCTGAGAACTGAAACTGGACAAAATAAAGCACAAAACTTACCTGAGCGAGAAAGTCTTCTGTTTTACGAACATTTTATGTCGTGGAGGAAGGATCATGGCTTTTAGTTTCAACTCTGTCATGGCTTTTAGATTCAGGCTTTTCCACCATCCATCTTCCGGGGCCGGCTCTTCCTATAAAGAAACAAGACAAGGTCAAAACCTAGTATGTGGCTGACCGCATCAAGTCAATGTGCACTTTTGTGGGCAATGTGTTACAAGGACTGTCCTTATGAGGCCGATGACAACGTGTCTGAAAGCAGGTGCACTCTGCGGACGTAGGTGAGGACAGCGGAGGAGCAGCCCCGAACTCCCCGAACAAAGTATCCAGAGCCATATAGACAGAGAGTCGCGTCAGTGGAGGTCCAATATGCTCCATGATCCACCATTGTGATGTCGCAACTCTCTCTCTCTACGGCTGTGAAAGTACCGTCACTCTCTGGCTCTGTCAGTCAGTTACTCAGTCAGTGACATACAAAGCTGTGTGTAGGGCTGACCCCGGCTGTCAGCCAAAAAAGAAACAATGTATGTGATGTTTTCCTGATACTTTGCTGAACTTTTAGTTTCAGCAAATATCAAAGTTTCAGCTCAAATATTTTCTAAAGCCTGGGTACCGGTGTGGAGCCTGCAAGCTGCCACCTAGCAAGGATTTACTGAGAGCATTTGACCTTGCGGCTTCTATACAGCAACAAAAAAGCGAATTGAGTCCTGAAATGTAATTTTGTACAGAACATTAGTACCAACTTTTTGAGACATACAGATAGATACAGAGAAAATAAAGGGAATCCTTGCAGCATCAAAAGTAGAGCAGTCAAGTGATAAACTCTCCCCCCTTCCTTCTCCTCTAAACCCAGTCTGCTCTGCCCAAGGCGAGTTTCCTGCTCCGCTCGCTCAACTGAAGAAAAGCTAAAACTTCCCCTCAGGTAAGGATGTCTCCAGGGAACCCCAAACACACACACACACACACACACACACACACACACACACACACACACCCCTACAAATCAGCAGTGAAGCTTTAAAAGCCTGTGCTGTGTTAGCTTAACATTAGCATCTGTTTAGGCAGAGCTAATGAGGAGCTAAATGGTGAAGTGCTGTGAAGTGTGTCGTAAAGTGTGTCTGTCACTAAACAGTGTTGACACTGTGAAGATAAGGGCCCAGATAAGGCAAGCTAACAGATTAGCAACTACAGGCTAAACACCCAATTTGTCTGCTGTTATAGATATGCAGCACAACAAATGTAGCATATATCCAGGGCATACGTAAATACTTTCAAAGAAGGAATGAGTAAAAGCTGCAGTCACCTTCACTTGAGCAAAATAAAAGAGCTTATTTCAAGTATTTTGCTTCACATTTCTATAATACTCCTTATAAAAAAAGTCCTTCAAGTGTTTTCATTGAGAGTCAACCTGGTCAGATTAATGCTCATACTCAAGGAGCATTTATGAAATACCTTTTTGAAAACGGCCTCGTGGTACTTCAGTACAGACCTCCATATGAGACGTCTACAGCATCAACTTGTTCGTTTTATGGTGCTGTTAACTTAGCTTGTTTGACTAAAGCTACAATAGAGTGTTTTCTGTGCCTTATAAATATGTTTCAAGCTGAATAATGAACAATATTTTATTTCAGCATGGCAGATGAGGCAGGATGTTTTTATTAATCAAAAGAGGAAGATGGGCATGTTTCAGCTGCAGACGTTAAAGCTAGTGTTACAAGGTCAATTCACCCAGTTCACTTTAAACAAAACAAACACAATATGACTACTGACAGGTAAGGTTAATAACATTATATCGTTACAGCTGCACCTGTCAGTAGGTGGGATATGTTAGGCAGCAAGTGAACCTTTTGTACTCAAAGTTGAAGGTGTAAGGATGTGAGCGACTTTAACAAGGGCCAAATTGTGATGGCTAGACAACAGATCAGAGCATCTCCAAAACTGCAACTCTTGTGAGGTGTTCACGGTCTGCAGTGGTCAGGACCTACCAACAGTGGTCCAAGGAAGAAAAACTGGTGAACCGGCGACAGGGTCATGGGCAGCCAAGGCTCATTGATGCGTGTGGGGAGTGAAGGCTGGCTCGTGTGGTCCAAATCAACAACAGAACTACTGTAGCTCAAACTGCTGAAAAAGTGAATGCTCGTTCTGATAGAAAGGTGTCGGCACACACGGTGCATCGCAGTTTGTTGCGTATGGGCTGCGTGGTTGGAGACCGCTCAGGGTGCCCATGCTGACCCCTGTCCACTGCTGGAAGCGCCAACAATGGGCACGTGAGTATCAGAACTGGACCACGAAGCAGGGGAGGAAGGTGGCCTGGTCTGATGAATCACGTTTTCTTTTACATCATGTGGATGGAGGGGTGCTTGTGCGTCAATTACCTGGGGAAGAAATTGCACCAGGATGCACTATGGAAAGAAGGCGAGCCGGTGGAGGCAGTGTGATGCTTCAGACAATGTTCTGCTGGGAAACCTTGGGTCCTGCCATTCCATACCGCCAACCTAAACATTGTTGCAGACCAAGTATACCCCTTTATGGAAACAGTATTCCCTAATGGCAGTGGCCTCTTTCAGCAGTATAATGCGCCCTGCCACTCTACAGCAATGGTTCAGGAATGGTTTGAGGAACACAACAACGAGTTCAAGTTGTCGACTTGGCCTCCAAATTCCCCAGATCTCAATCCAATTGAGCATCTGTGGGATGTGCCGGACAAACAAGTCCGATCCATGAAGGTCCCACCTTCCAACTTACAGGACTTAAAGGATCTGCTGCTCACGTCTTGGTGCCAGATACCTCAGCACACCTTCAGAGGTCTAGTGGAGTCCATGCCTCGACGGGTCAGGGCTGTTTTGGCAGCAAAAGGGGGACCTACACAATATCAGGCAGGTGGTCATAATGTTATGGCTGATCGGTGTTTATCTTCATGTTCCTCAAAAAGTGTTCGGCAATGCTGATGTTGATTGAAAGAAAATATCTATAAAAATTAAACTTAATCTGATGGTCTTTGTCACCGCATCCAATCGAGTGCCATTATTTTTCAGTGACATTTCCACTGACAGGCAGACACAGATCCCAGGCTGTGTCTGCCTCCACAGTTCATAGGATTAGAACAGAGCGTTACAGTAAATGAATTAGACGAGTGCACAGAGCTTAAAGAGATCTAATGTTGATGCTCAGGAGGAAGTCAAACATATCGATGTTTCACAATGAGACAACTTCACAGGAACAGTTACATTCACCTTCTGCATCGACACTTCAATTTAAACTCATACATTACTCAAAGGTCCAAAGATCAGTTTTACTGTATCTCATATAGATAAGCTCACAGTTATCTTATATGATATTGATCAAATGTATTGCTTTATAAGGTAACTGTCAGTTTGATAGGAGCTAAATATACAAATAAATGTGTTGAGATGACATTAGGGTTTTTGTCACAGATCAAAAAGTTCTTTAGAGCCAAGACAACTTTTCTAAAAAAGGAGCAGTACGTAAAGATCGTATTTCAAATTCACAATGATATGTGGAATATAGACTGCACAGTGGTGCAGGGCTTAGCGCTGTCGCCTCACAGCTGGAAGGTTCCTGGTTCGGACACAGGGGGCCTTTCCGTGTGGTTTTTGCATGTTCTCCTTGTGCATGCGTGGGCTCCCTCCGGGTACTCTGGCTTCCTCCCACAGTCCAAAGACATGCTCGTTAGGTTCATTGGTAACTTTTGCCCGTAGGTGTGGGTGTGAAAGGTTGTCTGTCTCTCTGTGTCCACCCTCCGGGTACTCTGGTTTCCTCCCTAAGCCCAATGACAGATGGGTTTGGCTCCAGCCTCCCCACAACACTGAACAGGACAAGCGGTATGGATAATGGATGGATTGCTGTTATTTATAATCTCTGTATTTAAAGATGAACATATCAAACATTTTAAAACCACATCTTTACCAGCAGTGTAGTTTGACAGAGGTTGTAGGGATGATGTATTGTAGCACTTTATTGTGAGTTGAAATCAAAGAGATGCCTAAAAGCTTTTGGGTTACCTGAGCAGGTATAATGTCAGAGGTTTATCGTGTAAGATAATATCTTTGTACACAGGTAAAGACTTAAAAAGTTTCATAAAACCTGAAAATATGAACAACTTTCAGCAGATTGTGGATTGAGTTACCATTTGAAGATGAATATCTGGCCGCCTGCACCTGACATTCTCATCCAGCGTGATAATTACAGTGGAGAGCAATAGACAGGTAGCGAGAGAAAAGATCACTGATTGAATAACAGAGGAAAGATGGGCATGAGTCATGAGATGCTGATTATTAGAACAGTGGCTAAGATGTTAGACTTACAAAAGGTCATTAAGATACGGCAGCGCTGAGATATCACAGATGAGAGCGCTAAAATACTCAGAATGATTTGCCGGCAGCGGAAAAGAAAGTGGTGTGTGTGTGTGTGTGTGTGTATAATGGCATGCGTGCATTTAGGGACTGTCCTTACCCTTCTTTACTTCTTAATACTTCAGTTTGTCTCTTCCTGTCTCACCTTTTCTCTCCTTTTTTCCCCTCCTGTGCTTTTATTTTGACACCCTCTCCCCTAAATCTCCCTATGAAATCTACTCTTGCCACGGGTAATTACAATGAACAACTTCATATGGCTGCTCCGCCTGCTGCCAAGATAAGAGAGGGTAGCACACACACACACACACACACACACACACACACACACACACACACAATCCCCTATCTTATCTCCATCGTCACAGAACAACCGCCTTCTGCCCAATTCTGCCCTAATCTTCTGCGTAAACAATACTGATATTTTACCACCGTCCACAATGAGAGGAGGAGGAGGTGGGAGGAGGAGGAGGAGGACAGAGGGGAGGGAGGGGAAGGAGAAAAGGACTAAGGCAGGATAGATGGAGGAGAAGGGTTGATCAATAGTCTTATATTAAACTCCCTCTTGACTTAGCCTCAGTTTAACTAGTCTACATTTAAAGCATGTGAGTTCATTTATACACACACATATCCCTTCATATATGTTTGCACCGTTACACTAGTTTGTATGAAGTTAGGCTGAATGCACTTTAACTCACTGTAAGTCCACTTAAATCTCTACATTGATGTCAGTATTAAGGGTCTCAGTGTATTTAATTCTAAGTTTGTAAATTACTCAAATTCATTAAAACATGGAGGTAATATAATAGTTAAGTTATCCTTTGCAGTAAGTCAGCTTGTCAAGTCATTACATAACATTTGTTTGGTTTTCATAGATGAATGTAAAATATTTCTTATTTAGAGGTGCAGAGTTAGAATCAGACGCTTCAGCTAGGCCCAACCAGGTACACTGGACTCATTGTCTGAGGCTCTGAGAGTGCCTTCTAGTTACAGATAATTCAAAAATCATAAATGCTTATGAGGTATTTTTTTGTTTTACTGTTATATTTAAAGGGATAGTTTGGATTTTTGGACACTAAATACCTGCTAGTGTAGTGGATGCAAAGCTATCAGCTTACTCACCGAGTCCTGCGGTCGGAGTTCTGGCCGGTTTCGAATGTAGAGTAAGTAGTTCCGGTGAGATGCCAGGGTCATGAAACCAACAAGTTTTACCCTACAAAAACAACACGCAGGCAACGGTGATCCATTTTCAACACACAATCATCACAGCATTTACTGTGCCATTTTTTTTGCACTATTTTCTCTCTTGACAAATCCAGTATCTCTGCGCCTTCTGCAGGCCGGTTTCTAAGGTAAGCCGACCGAGTAGCTGTTTGACACTGATTCGCGTCATCGTTGATGTAAACATGTCGGACTATGAAAGTGATGAGGAAGATTTACCTTTAACAACAGATCCAACAGGACCTCTAAGGGCACGATCCGTGTCAGGAAAACGATGAAATGCGTGCAGTGGAATCAACGTCAAACAGTTACTAGGTCGGCTTACCTGAGAAACCAGCCAGCGGCAGGCGTAGTGATACTGGATTTGTAAAGAGAGAAAATAGTGCCAAAAGAACAGCCCAGTATATGAAATCCTAGGACTGTGATTTTGTGCCTGCGTGTTGTTTTTGTAGGGTAAAACTTTTTGGTTTCATGACCAACACCAAAGATATCACCTATTTGAGGGAATAATAATATCTGAGATCTAGATGTGCATGCCACACTTATACTCAAACTGTACATTACATACATGCATTACAGTTTACAGCTGTCCTGGTTCAACTTTGAACCACTGAAGTTGCCGTACTTGCATGTGCCCAGTTTTCCTGTTAAATGTGGAAAATTCCAGACATTTAGTGAGCTCTAAATATGTCGAGATGATCTGGGTTATGTGTCGATTCACTCTTAGATAATAGAAAGATGGAAGAACTGCATTGTAATATCTACGCTGCTCAGAAACGCAGCGCCTGAGCAAACCATGGCATACGCCTACATCTGCTTTGACTGGCATCCCACTCAACCAGCTTGAACAGAGGCTCCTGTTGTGAAAACAGTTGTGTTTGCTTTTAGTGACCTCAGTCTATACCTGCAATGTAAAACAGCCTGGATCCTCCAAAGTGTCTTGGCATTTAAATAGTTTGAGCTGACCCGCGTGTCCGTGGGACTGAAGCGATCTTAACGCTGAGGCTTTTAAGAGGACGCCTGGCTCTACCGCCGAGCAGCACTAACTGACAACAGACCAAAGTTTATGTATATATTTAGATTTATAATTCTGCTCCGACACTCAGCTGGTTTCTTCTGTGAAGCCAGAAGCAAATGAACACAGAGATGAGCTGTGCGACCTTTCAGAGGAAGATTGCGAGAGAAAAAAAGATAACAAAGTCAAGAAATTAAAGAAAACCTCTGTTCTGACTAAAAGCTCCCCCATAATGCTTTGCAGTCTCCTTTAAACTACTAAAGCAGCGTCCGGTCCCCCCCCCCCGTGTCACCCTCCTCCTCCTCCCCTCAGCAGTGATGGTGCAGGATAACCTCGGGGGTCTGAGGAGAATTAGAAATGAAAGTTGATTTAATCAGTCGCTCACTCACACACACCTCCTAAGTCCAGGTTAGAGGAGGACAAGGTTGTGTGAGTGAGTGTGTGCGTGCGCGTGTCATCAAAACACGGCAACTCACTCCAAAGTCTCCAAATCAGCCGAGACATTTCTTTTGTCAACACAACACTAAGAGCAGCGCTGAGGCCATCTGTTTCTATGGGAGGCTGTCCAACAAGCAGCTTTAGGACCTGTTCATTCACATAAACATGTTGTTACTCCCACTGCACTTTGACATGAGGGGAACTTGTATAACTGACTGCTAGATTTTCTTTTCTCAAAGTGATACTTTGTATTTGTCTTAAAGGGATAGTTCAGATTGTTTGTAGCTGGACTGCATTAAGCCAAGCTAAGCACCGCTGCAGACGGGGTCAAAAGTAGCACGTTCTTTAACCTACATATAACAAACATTTCAGTGTACGCTGTATTTGAGTTTTTTGTCACCGATCACATTAACGTCAGACGTCAGCCCCTTCCCTCTGCACTACGGCCCTGTACACCTACGCATGCAGCGCACGGTATCGGATCAGCTGTTTGGCTCAGCGGTTTGTAGAAGACACAACAATTAAAAGAAAATACAATATCGGCTCAATGTTTGTTTATATGTAGGACTCTTTTAAGACCCCCGTGAGGAAATTTGGGATGTGAAATCCTGACCTTTTTATTGTTATTTATTTTGTACGGACAAATTGAAATACTGGAATGAGGCTAAAAAATATATATGTCACCTTCAGCATCTTTTTTTTTTTTTAAATTCCTTCACAGGCGTTCCTTAAAGTACCCTCAAAAATTTGAGTCCCTGAAAAAAATGTTTTAAAAAAAGATATATTCAAAAGAGATAAATTTAGATGCGGCGATAAAAGTGAGTGAATGTTCATTTTCATATTAATTAACTCATTAGCATGAAAAAGCTTTCAAAAAAGACTCTAAATAACATGTTTTCTGATCGGTCTGAAAACAAACTTGATAACAAGACTAATGTAAAAATAAACATGTCATAATATCTGGTTATTACTTTGAAATCACAACAAGCTTACACGAGCAGCTTATTGGCCGCTCCCCAGAGGGATGAATCCTTGTTTTTGCAGCCTGTAAAACAGTAAACAGAGCGACAGTTAATATGCAGGAGGTTTACAGTGCATGATACACAGAGGGGTGATTCTGCGACCCCCTTTTTCTTTGAGTTACAGGGAGTCAGATAAAGGAGGCGTCTCGTGTTGGCGGACTTTCAGCGGGCGATGCCATGAGAGCCCAATCCAACCTGGTCGGGGGTGGATTTCACTGTGTGCTGTGAAAGCCTATTTGTTGTAGAAAGGATTACGGTGAGCGATCTAGTCGCAAACAAGATTAGTGGCAGCGGATCATGTTTGATTGGGAAGCTCCAAAACAGCCTCTGCAACAGTGAGGAGGAAGTTGTTGCCTGCCTGTCGCCAGCACAGGAGAAAAAATCAGGACGAGACTCACTTCCTGTGTGTTTTTGCAGATCTGTCCAGCTCATTTGGAAAAGCAGGACACGACTAAGTAAATTTGCCTTTGTTTTCAAGATTGAGCCGTAGAGTCACGTCTTTTTATAGAGCTGGACACACACACACACACGGTCACACACACAGTCAGGAGTATCTGTAATCCCTAGTTGAGACAGGCAGACACCCCCGGTGCATCACTCTCCCGCTCATTTCATAGATCCGTCATCGTCCCTGGACAAAAGCACCTCGCCGGGATGACTAATCTGCGCGCGGCTCGCTGTCCTGGCTGACTCAGGCTGCCATGTCGATTCTATTTCAGACGTGACTCAGCGATCATTGAAGCGAGCAGTGATTGGAATGGAGACAAGTCACACAAAGGGGAGATGGAGACAAAGATGGACGGAGAGCAACGGAGACGGGGGAGAAACAGGAGTTCTATTTATTCTCAACTCATTAAAACTTCTGCCGACTCTGAAGACAGGAAGCAGAGCGGTGCTTATCATTCTATGTGTGTGTGTGTGTGTGTGTCCTCTCTCACTTCCCTCAAGCAGCGACAGTGAAGGCTCCAGGCCTGACGCAGGGGACGGTCCACCTAAGTCTGGCCCAGAAACCCTCACCTTGTCTGGGCCACTGAGCACGCAGTTGCCCCCTTAGTCACCAAGCGGACACATCCAGACAGTGATGCTAGTCAGCTGGGGAGGCTGGGACATGAGGGCTTATGGGAGTTGGGGTTCAGCTTGATATGCTGTCATAATAAATTAACACACACACACACTCCAGCACACACACACTTAGAAAGAAACTATCAGTATGATGATACGTGAGAGAAACTAAATCACTGTTTCTCTCCTCACCCCATCTTTTCCCCTAAGCCCCGCCCACCTGTGCAGTCATGACATATCACCCTAAAAGGCCTAAACAGGTGAGCTAAGCAGAGTCTAACACGACGTAGGACTTTTAATTCTCCTAAAACATCTGTTAGATTGGGACAAAAATTCTTGACAAAAGCAAAGTCTGCTGTCTCATGTTGGTGACCCTCTAATCTGGCCCCTCTCTCTCTCTCTGCCTCCCTCCCACAGATACATTGCAGATCATTGGGCCTGCTGTCTTAGCCAGGCAGCGGTACACCATTCCTGCTGAATTATTCACGTCTCGCGGAGAGGAGCAGCAGAGAGAGACAGACCGTATAAAGCCAAGCTAATTAAAGTAGTGGTATTAAAAGTGTGCCTGTGTCTCTTCCAAGAAGAGAGGAAAGAGAGATCAGCGGTGATACCTTTCCTCTCTCCGCGTCTCTATCGCTCGTCCCCCCCCGCCTCCCTCCTCCTCTCGCTTCACTTATCCCCCCTCTTCCCTCGGCTTTCTCAGGAAAATTACAACCTGACTGCTCACTTTAATATTTCAGCATCTAAGTGAGTGTGACAGGCTCTCCTTTGTGTCGCCCTCCCCCTTCCTGTGTCCCTACCTCCATCCATCCACCCCTCTCTCTCTCTCTCTCTCTCTCTCCCCTCCTCGTGTCGCTTGCTTATCGTTCCCCCGACGGTTCAACTTTTACCATGTGACAGGAGAAAGAGAGGGAGAGGGGAAAAAACAAAAACAAATCAGGCTCAAAGCGAGGCCTCCCTGCCAGGCTATCAGGCTGTCTCTCCCCGTCTCTCGGCGAGCGTCACGACACGTACGCGACCATGAACCCACAATGAGGAGAGGTATCGCTTCGCCCTGATGTACGCCACTCACGCTCAGGCTTAGACGCACGCAGGCGGTGTTTGAGAGTGACAGAGAGGGTAGTGATCTCATCCACAGAGACAGACATGGACTCAGAATAGAGAGAGGTGTGCGCGAGTGTCTATTAGAAGTCACCTCCTATACTTGAGGCACTTCAGCTCAGGAGTTCTTTTGAAAAGACGTTCCTGCAAACAAAACACGAATGGTCTTTTGTATGTGAGAGTCTGCGCACGTATGCACCATTGTGTGTGTGTGTGTGTGATCACGTATTATACATGTGTGAATATGAGGGGTGATAAGAGTGTGTTATTGAAGGTGAATAGCGAAGAAGTTGGCTCAGTGTGCGGCGTGTTCGCAGGCGCTATGATACAAATAAATAATTGAGCTCGTCTCCCCTGCTCCCCATTCATTCTATTTTCATGTCTGCCATTTGATATCCCTGTCTGCTTCCACTCTGCAAACGCGGCGTATTGTATCCAGAAAGCAACACAAAAATATACAAAGAGCCTGAGGAAGCAGGTCCTCTATTCCAACAACAACGTATGGACAAAAGCATTCAGGGATTACGTATCAGCACCTACACGTGTGCTGGTATGTCTGCACACAAACACAAACAGAGACTCCCGACTAAAGTGAGCAGGTAGCGACGCTGTACACAGCATTGATCACATAATTTACTCCTCTCTATCAAGCTACACGGCTATTGATCAAATAATTCCATATGCGGGCCTCGGCCACTGCCAAATTGCTAAAATGGGGCTGCTCTGCTCAAAGCGTGTCCCGTAATGGTTTTGGCATTGATCACGGCTATCCCTCGCCCGCTCTCCCAATGCAAACAAACCGCATTTAACTGCAGAAATTTGAGCGCAAAGAGGGCTGTGTGATCGTGAAAAAAACACACGCAGCAGAGCTGAACACAACACCCAAAGACTGACGCTTCGATATACTGATAGATAGCATGCACACACAAGCGTTCGGTTTTCCTGTTGCAGAAATTTGCTTTGGTTTCAGAGCAGAGCAGCTTTGTGGAGTGGCAGGTGTGTTTGGGGAATCACTGTTAGATTAAAAGGCCAATTTGACCCCATTTTTACTCTTGATGGCTCAGCTGACCGATTTCCCTCCGCTGACTCGCCCGCAGGCTGGGGTCACACACACGCACACACACACACGTGCACTAGGTGTGTTAATTCATGTGTGCAACACAAGTGCTTGCATGCATATACTAACAATACATGTGAGTGTGCGTGTAGGAACGCATCCACAGATGGTAGTTAGTGTTGGTGACAGGAGAAGATATTAAAAAGACTAACTGTGATGAGTGAAGCAGCGAGAGACAGAAAACATCCATGGTGACAGAGTAAAGGTCATAAAACCTTCCTGAGGGCCTCAGGTGCTCTCTTTGGTGGCACCTATGGTGATGAACAGTAATTGTGGGAGCACCCAGATATCCAGCCAGGGTTGCCCATGTATCCCGTTCCTTGCTGATGGTCGCTTTCCTTTTTAGACTGTTCTTTGGGATTTTCACTTATTTTTGAAGTTGTATCTGTAGTCATCGATCTTTTCTTTGTTTGTTCAGCCATAGTAGATTACTGTTTACTCGCAACACTGACAGAGACCGGAAAAGCAGCTGCTTAGCTCCGCCTACCCTCTCTAGCAGACGAATCGCATCACTAACTAGGTGCCGCTTGTGATTTTTTCTACGAGAGTCGTGAAGACACCTAATCTGTCATTCAGCAAATGCAAAGGCTTTCATCAGTGGGCCATAGACTCGATCACCATTGTGTTACCGCATTGGGCGATAGATAGTGACTTAACAGACATTTATTTACATGAAAATCTTAGATAGTGTTGGAAACAGGGGAAAAAGAGAGAATGGGGGATGACAGGCAGCAAAGGGCTGAAGGTGGGAGTCAAACCCGGGGCTGCCGCATCGAGGACTGACACCTCTGTATGTGGGCCGCCGATTTAACTGCTGAGCTAAACCGGCACCTTGGCCATGTTTTTTATGTGTAACCACGACCACAAGCATCTTCAAAGGCCTTGTTTTAGATGCTGTGAAATCAAAATGACCTCACATAAGGTCTGTAGCCAATCACATCGTAGACATCGATGGAGGGCTGAAGCCTCTAAACTGCTGACGTGCTGCTACACCTACATGTAGCTGCAAAAAAATGAACCACTGAGCTGCACTTTTCACACACATAAAACAACCTCAAAAGCTCTTTTTTCACACCGACATTCAGTTGACTTAGTGTGGATGTGAAAGGATCACATGAAATCTGCAGAGAGGGAGAGATCTGAGAAGGGTGACAGTGGAAACGTACCGCAGGAAAGGAGGAGAGACACGGAGGAGCGAAAAGGATGGGAGAGAGATAGAGTGTGACAGAGAAGGAGAGTCCAGCTGGTGGCAGAAACAGAGAGAGATGTAAGGATATGACACCTCCTGTCTCTGCGCTGGCCCTCGCCGGCCTCGGGTGGAACATACATGACAGCCCTGTCACACTCGTTTACTCTCTCTCTTTATCAAGAGAGGTATATGGGGTGAGGAGGAGAGTCGTACACAGTGGGCGAGAGAGGGACAGGCAGGGAGAAGAGGAGAGAAGAATAAGAGCGAGAAAGAGAGACGGGGAATGGAAAGAGATGGAGAGAAAGAGAGGTTAAAAGCAGGAGTGTCACGGCATCAACTCACTTTCACATTGATTCCACGCTGGTGTCTCTCAGCCTGCCACAGTACTAATGTCCTTGACTTATTACCAGCATGTGTGTGTGTGTGTGTGTGTGTGTGTGTGTGTGTGTGTGTGCGTGCTTGTGTGTGTAAGAGCGTCCTCTAAGGAAAAAAGTATGCTTCAAATTTTGGAAACTTTCGACAGCTTCTTCAAGTTTTAATGAACAAAAGAGCAGCTGCCCTTTGCACACACACACACACACGCACATGCACACACACACACACACACACACACACACACAGTAATATAATTTTGTTTCACTGCCCTCTTCTGTCCTCTGTCAGAGCCTTCTGTGTTCCAGCAGCACTTATAATATGAAGACAGTTTGGGAAATAGCACAGTTATTCTGATCAGTTGCAGCAGTCGTAGCGGCTACTTGAACACCCAAATATCTCTTGTGACTTTTAAACATCTTATTCTCAAACCACTGACATGAATCTGCTGCCTCCACACTTTCGAGCGTTCAGACTTAAATGGTTCAGAAAAAGACGTAAGCGACTGTGATTGTCAGGCAACGACATACTCCTTAAAGGGCCAGTTCGCCGATTTTCAACCTCTGTCCTATCATGCTGATATGGGGAGCTAATGCCATTATGATAGGAAAAAAATGCAATTCGCTCTGTGCCTTTGGAGGACGCTATCTGCTTCTCCAATGGGCCCTGGAAAACTTCCGTTAGACTACGTAAAACGCGTCATCTGGCGAGGCCAGGGAGCTTGCTAAACTACACTTCCTCAATGTAGGACGCCCGCCTCCGATGTCTGCAGTGTTTAGTTGAAAAACAAAAACGTGAGTTGCCTTGAAATGCTGCCTGCTCTCCCGTTTTCCCTCCCAGACATTCCACATTTATAATCGAGTCATGTCTCGTTCAACATCGTCAGGTTTGAAATGCAGACTGAAGTCCCGAAGTTTTTCTCGTATTTCGGATTCTGCACCGTGCAGCGAAAACGGTAGTATTTCACTCTCTCACTGGGCCTTTACTTTATTTTAATGATAGAGTAATGACTTTGCATTATTGAGTTGCTGCAAAAGCCAGGTTCAAACCTCAACTGTAATTAAATAAGAAAGACTGTATTGTCTTTTGTACCACGATGCAATTGTTGATCTGAATAGAGCTTTAAAGCTCCTATAAGAAACTTTCGGTTTGTGTTGAATCTGGCGCCCCCTGTGGACAAAGACGTACCTCTTATCTCTTTGCTGATTTTATCCTGTACATGCTTAAGTGGTGGATTTTAACAAAAAATCTCATCCTGCTTTCTTTAACAGTCATATGTATCACTGAATTTGTGACCTGGAAAAAGTAAACAAAGGCAGCGTGCAGTTAATCCCTTCATCTAACACCTACCTACCCTTCAGACATTAAAAATAACTCTATAGACATAATCAATCTTGTTGCTGATGGTCTGGTTTGCTTTTGTGGGTCATATAGAGACATCAGAATAAATTTCAGTCCGTTTCACAACAAGAGAAAAACTCTTCACAGGAGCTTTAAGAAGGTTTGGCTCTAATGTTAAGTGATATGGCCTTGGTTGCAGTCAGTTTGTGTACATACTTTATCTGGTTGTTGTCCCACTTAGGTGATCCTATCCACCTAATTACCTGCAGCAGGCAGGCAGAGACAAATATTGTATGCTGTATCTGTAATATCTTCCTCAATTAGAACTAAGGTCAAAACCAAGAAACAGCCCCAGATGGAAATAAAAAAATGTAATAGTGGTGGCCATAAAAAGCTTAAAAGCTGTTCTGATTGATAATATTATTAATTATTGTACACCCCCTCCCACACTCCACCCCCCTTTTCCAACCTGACTTTGCTCCTACCATCCATATTCATGGCCTCGAAGGCAGGAGAGAAAACATCTCTGTGCGTCTCATGATTTGCATGTGATAAATAAGTGAGGTGAACCAATCAAGAGACCTTTATGTGTGTGTGTGTGTGTGTGTGTGTGTGTGTGTGTGTTAGAGAGAGTCAGTATGTGCTCATGTCTGTGGCGCTCAGCTGGTTAAAATTGCATGACAGGAGGAGGAAACGTAAGAGCGGAAAAAATGATCGGAGCAGCACAGTAGTTAGTTTATGTAAAGAAAGAGAGACACTGAGGGAGGGAGAGAGAGAGGGAGGGATGGGGAAGGCAGAGCCTTGGAGGGCCCTGTCGCACCGCTCGACACAATAATGAATTTCAAATAAGTTATTCACTTCAGGAGTAAGTGGCTGGCACCCACTCCTTACAGCTGGTTTGTTGAGATAATTGATTTTCAAATAGTTTTGAGGACGAGGAACGGGGACGGGGGCTGGGGGAGGGAGAGGAGGGAGGGGGGTTGGTGAGCGAAGAGGGGATGACAACTACAACAGGGTGGCGTGTGTGTGTGTGTAGCAGTGCTACTTTTGAGTGTGTGCATGTCAATTATGTGTGGGTAGTGTGTGTGAGAGAAGTTACAGAGATGTTTTAATTCGCGCAGGAAAGAGGCCGTGTCGGAATGGAGGCCGGGGCGCTAGCTGTAATTAAACTGATACAGCTCTGCACCCACACACACACACACACACACATTTACACACTCATGTAGGAAAGATGAATTTTTCATTTCTCGCACGTCTACTTCATCTCCGCCGTCTCCTCTCTCTCGTCCTGGCTCTGGGCATGTTGGCTAGCTAAACTTTGCGCCGCTTTTCGCAGGCCTGTTAATATGGCCGCCCTCCTCCGCTGGCTGCACTGACACAGATAACTGAGCATCCAGGATGACAGCGACACAGACTCAATGAGATGCATTAGTGGCAGGATTTGAATTGACAATGTAATTTAGCACATCTCTCTCACCCTCTCTATCTGTCTCCACCACCCTCCTCTCGCTATCTCTCTGTTTAATTCATAGCGAGAGGGAGAAAGTGAGGTGAGCAAACTCAAGCAGCCGCCAGGGTTTCCATCATGAATCTGTTTAACACATGAAACATCGTGCAGGAGAGAGGTGGAGATACAACAAAGACTGACCAACAAAACAGATGTTGTCCCCGAGCATCAGATCAGAAGAAAGGATGACTGTAGAGCAGATGAAACACTTTCAAATGCTAATTTACAATGCAGGCTACTTAGCCTGGCATTTTAAGACCACTGCACAAAGCCTCCCCTGATTATTTTTCAACTGCAAGAAGTTATCAACAGGCGTAACAAAAAATGCCCCTGGATGTTAAAACCAAGCGGCTAGGCTAGGTAGCCAGTTAGCTAGCTAGACATCCAATTCATATGGCTTAAACTAAACATAACACACAGACGTTTGGCATGGCATGATAAGTAGTTAATACTTACCACTTGTAGGAAACTACCGTCCAGTTTAAGAGTGACGTGATAGCGGATTCAGAACGGCGGCCGCCATCTTGGTTTCGTTGTTTAGGGAAATTCCTCCGTGGTTTTTAAAGCTGCCCACAGAGGATAAATAGCTGAGATTGGTCAAACCTGAATCAGGCCAAACGGAAATAAGTCAACAGAGGAGGGTTGATGACAGTTTCTTTTTAATCCAAGAGGAGTGAAACAACTCAACAAATGTGACCCCTTTCTTTGTGCTGTAGTTTGAATGTGCAGAAAGAAGTCAACAAAAGTTTCTTTTTACTCTGGTAAGCATTGAAAACCATCACATTTAAGTGCTGTAAACATTCCACTTTAGCATCCAAATTTCAATAAATGATGGATGACTTCTGCTTTGTGTTTGCTTCATTTAGGAGTTAAATACCAAACATGAGATTAGGCACTGATATTGCTTCCCCTGGCTTTGTGTTTTAAAGTCGGTGTAAGACAGATTTTTTGTCCATTTTTAACAATTATGCAGCAGTAAATTACATTTAAGTAGTTTGACGACAATGACAATGTTCTTTTCCGAACCTTAAGTGGTTCCTGCTGCCTACTTCAGTCGTCACACGTCCAAAACATGTTGACTGTGAACTTCTAAAAACGTTGTCATTGAACCTAATCTGGGGTTTACAGCATCCTCCACTATGAACGTTGTTTGACAGTCGGGTTGTAAACACACCTCCTGTCTGATTTCCATGACTTCTCAGGCAACAGGACGTTTTGACAGCTTTGGCCTTGGGCCTAGATACTCATTTAGACCATAATTGAGCTATAAGCTAAAAGCGTAATCAGGATAGCCTCTACTTAGCACCTGACTGTCAGTGTGTGTGTGTGTGCGTGTTTGAAACTCAAACCTTGTCATTGTGCAAGAGGAGGTGCGAGGAGCAGGCTCTGTGCAGACATGTACACAATCTCTGGAGCCAAATTCTCACATAGGACACGGGGTTGCAGAGCTGATATCACACACACATACATGCACATGTACACACAAAGACACACGCACACACACAACACATACAGGCTAATTGCACACACTTGAAAGCACGCACTCTGGACACAATGGTTTTTTGTGTTTGTGTGCACGTGTTCCTGTGCGTGTGTGTGTTCCTTCTGATTCAGATTGACAGGATGCTTAGGAGGCTGTGTGCTCACTATAATTACACACACACTTGAGAAATGTCGGCTCTCGGCGTTGGAGAGGAGGGTGTAATCAACGCTCACTCTGTCATACACACACACACACACACACCTGACATTCTTGCAAAGATTAGCAACACACCTCTCTTCTCTGGAATCCAATCTGAGGATGAGGAAAATAAGTCAGGTACACACACACTCTGACACACACACACACACACACACACACACACTCACGAAGGAAGCATCACTGTCATCAGAGTCATCATCAGTGACAGCTGTTGTCTTATCATCAAATCTGTCACCGTCATCACTATCATCCTCACCTTCATCATCGCATATCGTTGGCAGCAATCTTTGTTTATTACTTTCGTAAGGATCTTGTAAAACATAAATCCATTTGCGTGCGGGCACACACACGTACACACTGACACACACCGACACACACACACACACACACACACAAGGAAATAACACTTTGAGTCCTTGTTATGGATATTTGTAAAGCGCTGCACCACATTCAGGTTCATGTTGAGGAAACGGCATGAGCAGACAGGAAATGAAAAAGAAATGAACGTGTATTTTTGTTTCAGGAGGGTGCCTTTTCAGTTTGTAGAGCTTTAAACTCAATTTTTATATATTATACATGTTAAAAAGCAGAATATCACATATCATTCAACTGTTGCTCTAAAGCACCGGCTATGTGTCTTTAATGATTCATTATGCGTGTCAGCAACCTGTTGGGAAAATACTTTTGTTTAAATTTACTACAAATTAAGTCCAACATGTTAATCAATAAAAAAAGGGTTTGAAAGAAGAGTTGTTCCTGAATAGATACCAATGTAGAAAAAGCCTCTGATACTGTTTAAAAAGCAGTATTATACTCCTTTCCCACTAACATTAGCACAATGACAGAGGTTTTTCAGACCCAAGAAGACCCGCTAATAAATGCTGATTGTCTCTTTTCCCATTGCCAGTGAAGTATCCTCCTTTTCGTCTCTTTTCTGCTGCGTCACTGTCTGACGTCACAAACACGCCGGAAACAGGGTTAGTAAACAATAGTACCACAAAGAACTTAGATTAAACTCTTTGGTAAGCAGCATGGAGGCCGGTGAAGATGTTACGGCGGTTAGGTCTGTATTGTATCTATTACTCATTCAGTGATCAAACTCGGCGCCGACAAATTTGGAACGATTTGCGAGCGCTGCTCAAGACTGAGACGAGCGGCAGCATCGCACCGGAAGGGGGGGCGGAGATTAGCGTGTCAACCCAGGTTTTGTGTTCCCATCATTGTCGATCGGAGCTGAGGTGATAATTACCCGGGTCTACTGCAGAGTCATTGATCCGGGTCTGAATGCCGATTGTAAAAAAGCCGGGTGTTTGACCAGCGGGAAAGTGGCTCTAGGTATCTGTGAGTAAGCCAGTCAATGCACTGAACTGGTTACATAATTTAATAGACCTAGCTAAATGTTATCAATCTGTGTTTTCATATCACACATCTTAAGGCTGATTTATTTTCTTTAACTTGAAGTTAAGATAATTAAAACCAGTAAAAGTAGTTTCATGTTAAAAATCTGGGTTTCTTTGATGTCTAGCGTACACATGACATCAGGAGGGGCTACTAGCTAAGCTGCTGCTAACGTTAGCTCAGGTTGTATGCATAATGTGTACATTTTTTAATTGAACTGGTTTTAGAGTGGAATGTGGTATCAACCAATACTCGAGTCTAGGTACATTGTTTAGGCCAACATTGATTTCCAGTCGACCACCTACATGGCCCAGGTTTGGTTGGGTTAAGGGCCCTCTGTTTAATGCAGTCATAGTAACAAAAAAGCAACAGTGATTGGTGTTACAAACACGACTTGTACAATTGTTTTCTGTCAAAGTCACCAACTTCAGTTTCAACATTCAAATAAATGGATAAACAGCTATTAAGGACACATACGGCGAATACTAAATATGCCAGTAACTGAATTTCAAAGTGAAGATGTGTCTTGGTCTTAAAGGGAATTAACTAACCTTCAGCCTTTATTTTTCTTCTGGATCTCCAAACTTACTTTCTAAACTTTGTAAAGCCTCAGCTGAATAAAAATGTGTGTCTTTCTCCCCTGCTCCTCCAGGGCACCTTAATTGTCTCAGGCACCATTTACCAGAGGTTATTAAGGAACAGCTGTCCCCTCCCTATGTTTATGTATGTATGTTTCTTCCCTCCCATCTCAGCCCTTAGGCTACCAGTCCTGCCTTTTAGCATAACAAGCGTGCACTCTGCAGTCCAGGTTCCACGGTCATTATTCTGCACCCTGTGGTCCCTGCATTCCCAAGTCCTCCCCCAGGTCTCGGGCCTCCCGCCGGGCAGCGTTGAGGGAACAGTGTTTTCATTAGGACGGTCATTTTCTGCACACTGTGATTTGTGTGCGTTCTTTTAAATAGTTTTTAAAAAGCCAGGGCCCCTTGCATTAAATACCGCCGCAGTCGAACTATTAAGTGGAGTGAAGCAGCCGGACAAACTGTCGCTGTTATGGCATTTCAATTCCGTCGCAATGGGATGGCGTTAAGACACACACATGCACAATTGCACACACACACACGCACACACACACGCACCACCTTGGCCCCTGTTGCGGATAGACGGCACGTAGCTAAATATCTTAACATTGCTTCAAGCTTTCTTTGTCGCTCTTATTGCTTTTGCACAGCTTTTATTATTACTCAGACTCTCTGAGTGGAAGTACGGCCCACACACACACACACACGTGCGCGCGCGTGCTTTCTTACACACAACCTTCCGCTGTCTCCTCTTTACCAGCAGCCATTATTCCCATATGCCGAACTTCAAGACAGGCAAATTAATTACGGCCTTCTTGATCTAGAAACAATTATGATTGCAGCGCGGCCTCCTCAGCGGAGCCTCAAAGTGTCATGGCTGCCACTCCCAGCGTCTTTGAAGCGTCGTGCTAGCTGATGGCACTATTAGTGTGGCACTGCATCTTATCACCACGGCCCCATCACCCTGCTAAGAACTGCGAGGCAGTGTACTCTCTAATAATTAATAATTACCGAATCTAACTGCAGATATGCTTTTTCTCATTAAGGAGGAAGAGAGATACTTGATCATTTCTGTGTGTGCATGTGTGCGTGTGCGTACATGTATCCAATATATAAATGCTCTCCTGTGTGAGTCAATTTCTCTCTCAGAATGCACTTAAATACAACTCGTTTACTTAAAAAAAAAAAGGTTTTGGAGGAGATGTGACTGTTCACTGACATTTTTTTCCAAATCAGGAAGTGTGATGTCAAAGAAGTGTGTTGGCACAAGACATGTTGCTGCATGTTTCAGGATGCTTAAACATTTGGTTTACGGTTTTGGTTTAATATATTAAAATGTCAACACAGTCTGTCTTATGCTATACATCTGTGTGGACTCTTTCCGTAACCTTAAACAAAATTAAACATAACCATGAAAGTGTTCACTCCTTGATTCCAGAGGTCTTGCTTAGTGTTACAACCTTGATTTTCCTCGCTTTCTTTTTCAGACTTGTATGCCTTCATCTGAGCGTTGAATTAGTTTCTTTTTCTTATGATTTTCAGTTATTTTTGAAGTTGTATCTGTAGTCATCGACCTTTTCTTTGTTTGTTCAGCCATAGTAGATTACTGTTTGCTCACAACACTTCCGGAGACTGGAAAGCCGCTTAGCTCCACCTACCCTCTCTGGCAGACCAACCACTGCTGGATGATGGAAAACGTGTCACTAACTGGGCGCCACTTGTGATTTTTCCGTGATTGTCGCCACAGACACCCAGTCCATAATACTGCAAATGCAAAGGCTTTCATCAGTGGGCCATAGGCTCAATCATCATTGTGTTACCTCATTCAGCGATAGATGGTGATTTTTTCTGTTTTTGAATTGAATTGTGATGTTTAAAAAAATAAAGTTAACTTTTAAAAATTGTATTAAATTTGCTCATCTTAAATCATCAGGCTCCTCGGGTGCTCAGTGACCTTGTGGTTCTTGTCATCATTTGGACGAACAGCTTTTTATGTTCAGGGGATCCCTATGCAGAGCTCAAACTGGAGCCTGACTCGCTTTAAACTCAAACAGACACGATCCTCGAGGAAGGCTCAGTCATGTAGTCATGTATGATTTTGTTCTTTTGGTTTTATTGTAGGATATTTTGTATCCTTTATTGTTATATCTGTTTTATTGTTGTTGTTCTGTTTTTCTCATTTATTTTCGAGTCTGTTTTGTACTGTCTCTTGTATATAAGTTGTTGTTTTTATGTATTTTAAAGGCCCATTTAGGGATGAGGATTGCAAATTAGCCATGGCTATAAATGCTGTAGTGTGTGGCATCGGTTTACTTGCATCATACTTGTCCCTATACAAATAAACATGAAATAAATTGGGCTCAAATATCAATGGAAAACCAATAAAATGCTGACATTATGTTTACCCCTAGTAGACTGCGCTGCACACATGTCTTGCTCTCCTGATTTGTTGAAGTTCACAAACATATTGTGTCAGCTTAGGCCTTCCTATGTGTTCAGGCTCAATGATGTCACAATCCGACTTCTTATAAACAGGTTAGTCAAGCGCATGGAAATAAAACAAAAGTGTTGTTGAGCACCCTGCGCACATATTGCCTTATTCAAATCACTTTTTATGAAAGTATTTTTAGGAGTATTTCTGTAAGTCCTTGTGACTTTGCTGCACATGGGTGTTTTTGTGTGTTTGGTGTTTCTGGTCAACACGGAGGAGCAGTGTAAGGAGAGCAGTAAAACTGTCCGCAGACATGAGTGTGTATGTTTGTCCTGAGTGGACTTTTTCTCAGCCTCCCCTATCATAACTGAGACAGGCACTCAGCCATGTTCACGTCAACTCACTGTCGGTAGCATAGCAGAGTCTGCAGGGGGCATGCTCACATACCCGTCCACGCAGACACACACACATTCACGCACAGACGTGTCCCAGATTCTAACACAGAAAAGCACTTCATGGACAGGCTGTCTGGGGGAAGGTGTGGACAAGATATTTTGTGGGCCTGTTCTTTGAGCTGCTGAGCTACGCTAATAGTTCTGCATGCACACACACACACACACACAGACACACACGGGGCCCTGAGAGACGGGTCTCACTCTGCTGTGTGGGGATGAATCCCTGACAGCACCCGTGTAGCAAAGTAAGAGACCCCTATTTTCTGCCGCCCAGAGGGAGGGCAGCAGAGAGAAAACCCAGCGAGAGCGAGGCAGAATAAAAAGATAAAGTTGTCCTCATGTTTCTGCCTCGTGCTCATTCCTGCACTCTTGTTGTTGCACAATACGTCAGCAGCGTGAGACCTGCATCTTTATACAGCCAAGCTGCGCAAAATGGAATTATTTCCCTCGTATGATGTGTGACCACAAAGGTCGCTCCCTGTTCTACAGTCTTTGTGTGGCGGTCCATGTTCCGCTGAATGGAAAGCCTGCTTATCAATAAAGAGGCCAAGCGCTGTGAAAGGCCAGAACGCAGGGCGGAAGAAAGCGTTGACTTTTAAAGGGTCTTCTGGAAAGGCGGCACACAGAACTGACAGCATAAATGGCAAACTCATAAACCCCTCGCTTATTTTGCTCTACCGCACAGCTGAAACAACTATTCATACCTGCAACCAGGAGAGTCTAGAGCGTGTGTTTGTGTATTTTAGATTCCTTTAAGTGTGAGGTTGATGCCTGGATGTTTATGTGTATGCAAATGTTTTCTGTACGTTACAGTATGTGCAACAAAGAACATCCATTATACTTACCTGCAGAAAATCCACAGCTTTGAGTCGCCGTGAATGTCTTAAAAGGGAAAGCTTCTTCTTCTGTTTGTGTGTTGTTCCTTAAGAAGCTGCAAATCATTTTACAGTGCATTTTACAGGCTACTTATCGGGTTTAACGTTGAACTGATTTGGGCACTCTGCGCTTAAATGTCTCATGCAAATAATAATTCAAGAAAATTAATGTGTGGTACTAAAAGATAAAGTTAAAACAGTCACAACTTTAGCAAAATTAGTTTATGAAGTTGCTTAAAATGTTGGTTAAGAAAAAATGACTGTTGAAAATATTTTGTCATTTGAGTATTTAGGCTTTTATTTTGGCAGAATCAGTTGTTATTGCCCCGGGTGACAAGTAGGTGTGGGCAGGTAAGATAGGATGGGCGGGCATCGGGAAGGTGAATGTTGTTTTTTTTTTTACCAGGACACGCCAGAGGAAACACGAGGACGCCAATTATCATCGATTGTCAGACAAAATTGTTGAACACTGAAGAAACTGTATTTTTTCCTGCACCTTTACAGTTAGTATGAACCTGCACACGATCCACTCTCCCCGTGCCTCATGGGCGGGTTTGATTTTGACTTTTGTTTTATGTTAGCTGACAAGGCCAGGGGCGGATCGAGAGGGGTGGCCTGGGCCCCCCTTGAACTCTGATTGGCCATCCCAAGTGCCACCCCAAAATCCTAAACTAGGATTGGCTATTTGCCTTGTCAGAGGCGGGACTTGTGTTACAATCAACTATTTGGGCTGTGTTGCAACAGGCTGCTAGTAGCTGTCTTTCCATTTCAATGTGGCACATTTCCTTAAATTGTTGCTCTGACCACACATCTTCTGTTTAAGTCCTTGAAGAATGAAGCTTAGAAGGAAGGGTTAATTAAATGCTATTCATTTGCGTATGTGTGTGGACACACTTCATGCCACCCCTGTATAAGTCAGTGCCCTAGTTGGGCCACCCCAGTCAAAAAATTCTGGACCCTAATGTATAGTGAGCAGGTTGTTATCGCAGAATGGAACCCCGACAGGGTGAACAAAACCCCACGGCTTCCTGCTCACCTTGTCGGGTTTCCATTCCATTCAGTTTCGTAGATCTCTCTGTTGTTGCCTTCAGGTTTTGCATCGTTTAACCTTTATTCCGTTCTCTCCGCTGTTTTCGTCACTTTTCTTTTTCCCTGCCATAAAAAGACCGACGGCAAATTTACCGAGCTTATTTCTGCGAAATGATATGATTACAGTTAGTCCTCCGGATTGTGTGATTAGAGTCGAATCCCTGGCAACGGTCTGTTCCTCATAGCAACGGTCTGTTATCGAGAAATAGCAGACCTTGGAATGCCGTAATTAACCAATCAGAATCAAGTTTTTGACACAGCTGGGTAAGAAATAGTTTGTGTTGGTTTATTTTAAAGAATGCAATAATCTAGTTGTTACTTATTTTGCATTTCAACATGTTATAATTCGATTACAACCAAATCACTCAGACTACTTGTGTCTTGAAAAACAGGAAAAAAGTGTCTCAGTAATAAAATAGATTTAATACAAAAATATAACATCTTAAATTACGAAGGTATTCATTGGCGTCAAGCGCCACTAAAAGGTCAAACCCATCACTCAATCCCTCGCCCGCCTCTCTCTGATCGTCCCTCTTCCTGTCACTCATGATTACTTTATTTCCGTCTGTGTCATCCCTCCCTCATCCGTTCCTTCTAACGCTTGTTCTTAACATTCTGCCTGCAGGAAAATAACATTACACCCTGCTACTGAACGGCTGTTCAGCGTATGTGTGTGTGCTGGCAGGCAAGCAGTGCTATGGGCGTGAGTGCCTGTACCTGTTTCCATTCATGCTGTGCACTTTTACTTGCCTCTCTGAATGTTTCCATGTGCGTATACGCGTGCTTATATGTGTGTGTGTGTGTGCATGTGTGAATGCATGTGTTAGCATCATGGCCGCCCTTGGCCTCCACACCTCTCCCACAATCCACCTTCCCCTGCCTGCCTCAGCGCTCTGACCTAAGCTATTGTCCAGCACAAAGCAGTCTGAAGAGCAGCACCTCAGCCGGCATTAGCATTTTAATCACAACAGGCACGCATGTAAACATTGCTGTGTCGCATGAGTGTAAAGCCTGTCAACGAAAAGAGAAGAATCACGTGAATTTATGTGAGGGGGAAAAAAATCGACATCACAAGTGGAACAAAAAAAAACAGAAGACTTCCATCAGAACCGAATAATAATGTTTTTCTCAGTTAATAAACTACGTGTAGAGTGTGTACTTTACTTCCTGCTTCAGCCTTTCCATTTCCTGCTGATCCACAGGTGTTTAAACAGAATAAAGACTTATGCACACTTTGCAGTAAAACCTCACTGAGTAAACAGCAAATAAAAGCTGTCACATAAAGACAACGGCGTATTCATGTATGGAAGAAAACTAAAAAAGCTTTCATTTGTTGCCGCCGTTGCTTTTGTCATATTGTTATTTTTCTGTACGTGAGTCGAGTGTTGTCGTACCGGTGTGCACTTTCCATGACTCTGCTTACTGTCAATCAGCCGACACCCACAGGGAGAAATGGAAACGTCTGCCAGGGATTCAGATCAAACTTCAGTATCACAACCATGTTTGTCAGACTTCATTGTAAACTGCAAATCACTTAAGGTTATTTGAGGCAATGTATTTTTGTTTGCTTGTTTGTTTATATGATGATTCACATGGTGTTTACCTGAAGATGTTGAAACCACTAATTAGATATCAATGTGATACGATTGGGAAATAATCAAAGTGGTGGCCTAAATAGAAAATCAAGAATACAACATGTTGATTGTTGTTTGTTGTGAATGTTTTTTTTATTTATTAATAGAACTGTCGACACAGCAAAATGTGTGCACCGTGTCCATGAAAAATGACCCCCACATGGACAATAAAAGCGCAACGCAGCGCATCACATTGTATCGTAACGTGTCGTATTGTATCACGTCGTATCGCGTTGTACCATATCGTATCGCATTGTATTGTGTTGTATCATATCGTATCACGTCGTATTGCATCGCTACATATCATATTGTATCGCATCGCATTGCGTTGTATCGTACTGTATCGCATTGTGTTGTACTGTATCGTATCGTATCGCATTAGTTTGTATCGCACTGCATCGTATCATTAAAGCTTCTTTTTGGTCTCCACCAGCTCACAAGGGAAATTTATAGTATTTCAACTGCAAGGTGCTCCGTTTTTTTATTACCGGGCAGGTACATTAAAATGGGGTCTATTTTAACAATTTTCTTGCTGAAAACAGCTGTGTGCTGAGCGTGGAAAGAGGCGAAGGAGAATTGACTTATATATATGTGGCTCATTGTTAACAGGAAAATGTATTACAGCCGCTTTAAGGACACCCAACATTTTAAAATGTCTTCCAAACGTTATGATCATAGTATTTCATACATTGTTTTGATACAGTATGTGTTCTATAAATATTTGGTTATGAATGACGCAGTTTAAAGCCCTTAAGGATTTGTTTACACTCACAGTCGTGTCTTCTGTCTTCCTGTGTCACAGCTTAAACCCTCCTGAGAGAAACAGTCTCAGTCGGCAGGTTAACTCTGCTTCCTGCAGGAGAAGAGAAAGAAATCCCCTCAGGTACATGAAAATCACCCACTTATAAAAACAGGTGTCATGTTCCGGGTGACACCAGTGCCATAGAGTTATGCCTTGGCTTAATAAAAAAAAAAAGAAATCATAACCAGGCTAAAAATATGCAGCGGCGATGAGGAGGAGGAGGATGTGATATCCTCCTGTCTTAAAAGCAGTCTTCCTCTTCCCTGCCATCCCACTCTCCGATTGGTATAACAGGTAATTAGTGGCGTGTCATGGCCCTGGGGAGCTGAAGAACGAGAGAAAAAAGTGGGTGAAGGGAGAGACAGAGAGAGTGAGAGAGAGATTTCTGATTACCTGACAAGTTAGGGCTGGAAAGGCTACACTTAGCCCATTAAAGATTTTTTCTTCAGCGTGACATTTGAGAGCAGCTGCGAAGCCGCGCGCCACCTTGCCATTTCCCCGTACACTGGGCGTCCATTTAGGGACTGGGATGGAGAGAGAGAGAGAGAGAGAAATAGAGAGAGAGAGAGAGGCCACCAGGCCATCTCAGCGGCACAAATGGATTTCATTCACCAAGGTGAACTGTAGTACACTGATAAATGCACTTCCTTGAATGTCAGCAAATGTCACCCAAGAAGCCATTTGCCACCGCTTTAATAGCTTCCCCAGACTTATGGGAGGGGAGGGACGGAAAGTAAGAAGGTATGAGGTAAGATAAGGAAGATGATGAGTCACAAACAAATGCAGAACGACAGAGGGATTAAGGCAGAGAGAGAGAGAACAGATGAGAACAAGGTTGGGCTTTTGTCACTTCCACATGATTAAGCAATTAGCTATTTGAGACGTCTCCAACAAGGTAGTGCAACCAGACAGAAGTGGCTGTTCAGAACATAATCCCTCTATTGCTTCGCTTCTCTTTCCCTCACCTTGTTGAACTTATCTCAGCGGAGAGTGAAAACTTTAATGTCCTTGAGGAACAAACACAGATATGCGCAATGCATATCTCTTACGCTATCAAGACAAGTCAAAGAGAAGACAAAAGCAGGGTTACAACTGGCTAAAAATACACATAGTCCATGTATCTATCTGTGCACCTGCGTGGTCTCCAACATATCAGTATTTACTGCGTGTTTCTGTCTGCTTGTTTGTGTTTCTCTCCACACGCACACACACTCAGCCATGTCTGCTCAAGCAAAGTAGTCATCATTAAGTGTAATGTGAGAACTTGCAGGTTCGGTTGACGCCTAAACTTCCTGAGAACTGTCACACAAAACCTGGTTCAACACACACGCAAACACACAAATATGAGCAGATACAAGTCTGCATACACCTGTTAATAAATGTAATGTGTAAAAGTGTCAGTTAAAGACGGCAAAGCAAACTAATTACAGTTAGTAGTCAGTTGAGATTGACCTGTTGCTCGAGGTCTGTTTTAGGCGGTAAAGAAAAAACAGAAAAAACCTGCTTCTCTTTTGTTCATACTTTATTCTTCTTCTACACTTTGTTAAACTTTTGTCTGTGCACAACTTGTCCACACTTTTACGCCTGCATATGTAGCTGGAACTTAGTGTTAACACATATTGTTTCATGTGTGTGTGTGTGTGTGTGTGGCTCGTTTTTACCGCACGAGGACGACGCTGGCTGCAGCCAATCCTAATCCCCCATTCATTTCCACAAGCAGTTGCTAAGGTTACAAATTACCTTTGGTGCTGGTAAGTGGTTTCTTTTATGACACTGGACGCCCTAATCCTTTTACTGAATACATATTTCATTTAGGATTAGTACAACAACGGATACAGTTGTTCTCAGAATATTCAAACTCCAGCGCTCTGTTTTTGTTCCTGCTCATCAGGCACACCGGCCGCGTGCACATCGACAGCACGCTCCGCTTTAAAATAACGAAATAAATTAATAAATCTGCTGTTTTTATTTCACTCCGCTCGCTCGTCTTTGTGAAGCCTGAGGGGAAGTGAAACTCAATCAGACAGGTAACGACACAGACACTATCTGGTAAACAATTGATTAGACCGCATCATTCTCGTTGTCAGGTTTGCGCTGTGTTCAGAGTGTCTGTTTACAGAGGCCGACAATGGAGACTCTTTCTTTCCTTTAATCACACAACAGGTTTTTTTCGCACCTATCTGAGAACTTGAAATAAAACGAGGAAGGAACCTTTATTTATTTTTACAGGAACTGGATTTAGAAATGACAAAAGCTTATGGATTTGAGCTGATGGTTGACACACTGACTGAGCGTATTTTGTCAGGCCTTTGATAGGTGATTCCTTTCTCACTATACGACCTAAAGAGTGTGAATATGCTTGCGCTTCTTCCCAGCACAGTCTAAGTAAATCCCTTTTAAGTGTGAAAAGACACTTACTGATGAAATAAAGCAAAACACTGGATTCCTCACACGGACGAAATGCAAAGAACGTTTATTTATACGTCACGTTTGAAAGGAAGCTTACAGAATCCACACAAACATCCAACAGGAAATACATACCAGTACATTTAGATCATTAATCACAAGGATAGAGACAAATAAGTGATTGGCTTTGTGTGCAGTAGCAGGAAACACACAAAGCACCTGCTGACCACAGAGATAGAGAGGGTATGTAATAAAAGAAGTGCTTTAACCATGCAGAGATTGCAGCATTTTACATGTTGTAGTATTTATGTGGATCAGCTGCAGCCCGAGAGGCTTTTTGGGAAGAAGGACTGTTTAAGCTCAACCTGCTGGAAATAAAGAGCTGACTCGTGTCTGGACTTGAAGCTCTGATTCTCACCTTTTTAAAAGAAGAAAATAGTAGAGTATGTTTTTGACTTGATGTGGCTTTTAGAACTATTAGTATCTGAGTCTGTAACGCAGGATTTAACGTGACCGAGAGTCAGGGTGGATTCTTTTAAAAGGTCTTCTTCTTTATAGCGTCTGATCCAGTGTCTGAAGAGTTGTGGTAGAGTAGAGGAAAGCTGTTTAAGGGGTGAGGCGATTAGCACTGAATCAAGTCTTAAAGAGGCCACTGAGAGTCTGGGATGCAGTGTCAAAAGAAGTCCTCTTACTTTAGTAGAAGCACCAGTACAATATAAAACAGTCCCTATAAGTGAACGTCCTGCATTTAGATTTTAAAGTTTTACTGATAGAGTGTGAGCAGTTCAGGAGGAGCTATTTACTGCTTATACTGTTTGGTAGTTTAGCCCAGTAGTCCCAAAATGCAGAGGTGAAACTTATGAGATGATACATTTTTTTCTGAATTATTTGTGAAACATTGGATCATTTGTACCCTGGGCCTCACGTCTAATAAACACAGACCATCTTAGAAGTGAGATAGGTACATGTGAATGTTGTTAAAGGGCCTTTTCACACACTGCTTTCCGATAACAGGTCACCAGCCAAAAAGGCCTGCCACCTTCTTTTTAACAGTGTATGATCTCAATGCTATTCAGGCATTATGCTCCGTCATATAAATGCAGTGGTGTAAAAATAACCACACTTCTATGTGAAATCGACTGGAGAGGAAGTTTTAGGCAGCAAAAATAGAGTACTTCAGTAAAGTGCCTCAGAGTTATATTTCAGAACAGTACTTGTGTAAGGTACTCGGTTGCTTTCCACCTCCTCTGGGATGACATAATCTTATTTAATAGTTGCCCAACTGCCTGTATAACTAGCTGTTTTGGTGATTAGCTGCTGCTAACTGACTGACTGGCTGGATGACTGATGGGCGTATTGACCGGCTGCCTGTCGGCCTGCCAAACTGACTGACTGGCCGACTATTGAGGCTTAGTCCTGCTATGTGGTGAGATCATCATCACTGGCAAGCACAACAAAAGACTGATGGGAAGAGGCTGTCAGCGCGCGCGCACGTGTGTGTGTGTGTGTGTGTGTGTGTGTTTGGGGGGGGGGCTGTATAAGTGTGTGATGGCTTCATTCCTGTATCAACACAGTTCTCTCTGTGGATGAGTCAGTAGGCCGAGCCTGACCATCATCCTCTCTCATCTCTCTCTATCGCGCGCACACACAGGAAATCAAAAAGCTCTCAGTACGCACACACGCACACACACAGAAAAAACCTGGGGCTCGGGGGTGAAGTGGTGCTTAGAAGGAGTGAACTCGGGGTCAGGGTGGAGAGAGACAAGAGAGGGACAGATAACACTTCTGTTGGAGACACTATGCTTCATTTTCAGCCTCTTAAACGCCTGTTTGTGTTGACTAATCCTGACATTTCTCACCGTTACATCCCCTCTAAACTATTCGCAAACTCCTCTACATTTTATAATCAAATCATACTTATATATTTCCCAAAGTTCACTCCCTTCGCTTAGTATTAAGTGTGAGGAATAAAGAGAGCAGCAGAGAGGGAGACATGACAGTGAGAGCGGAGGGACACACGGGGGAAGGGATTTAGCGTAACACCCAGCTGTCTACCTGTCTGTCTGATTGAGGGAAAGTGGGGTTTTCAGTGTAACACAGAGCCAAGCTTTTCTCCTCTGTGGCAGCTGAAAGTGTGTGCGTGTGTGTGTGTGTGTGTGTGTGTGTGTGTGTGTGTGTGTGTGTGTGTGTGTGTGTGTGTGTGTGTGTGTGTGTGTGTGTGTGTGTGTGTGTGTGAACTCTCTGTGCTTGCCTGGTCTCAAGGCGCCATGGTGAGGAGGAGATAGGCAGGCGACCAAAATCTCAGTCTCTCTCTCTCTCCGGTCTCCAGTATGTAGAGAAAGGGAGAGGATGAGAGACAGAGAGAGAGAAGGCAACAACACAACAGTCTGTTTCTATGCCAATGCAAAAATCACTGTACCTCTGCTTCTGTTATTATTGTGTGTGTGTGTGTGTGTGTGTGTGTGTGTGTGTGTGTCAGGTGAATCAATCATCTTCTTTGAGGATATATGACTTATATGTCTCTCTCTGTGTCTCTTTACACGTGTCCGTCCTGTTAGTCTTCCTTCCATCTGTTCTTCCTGAGAGTGACAGGACTGTGTGAGGGTTATACTGTCTACGTTTCTTCATGTATATATGTTTTTTATAGGAAATGCTAAGAGCCTGGTTTAAATAAACTTAACCCCAGGGGTCATCCTGCATAACACATATTTGTGGTTGCAGATTAGTGGTGTATCGACGCCAGACAGGATTGCATAACTAACTTAACTTTCATCATTAGTCATCATTAAAGAAAAGGTTCTGTTTTCATGTTGTCTGCATGATTCTGTGTCCTGCTTGTATTAATATCATTACATGCTCTTTAACCGCCTTATTTAAAAAGAAAGGGAAGCACAAATTACTACAGTGTTTTTCATAATACCAACAATTAGCATATGAGCTAAAACAGTCTTTTATTCAGCTGCAGTTTGTTTTTTGAATATGCAAAGCTCGTACATTTGTCCCTAATGGATGAAGCTGACTCTACAGGATTTAACGTTTGATTAAATATGCAATAATATACAGTAGGTTTTCTCTATACTCCATTTAAACAGTCTTTACTATGTGACTGTTACATATCATTTCTTATATTCTCACAATCCTTTTTTGCTGAGTGTCAGGTCATGATTTTCAAAATAAAAGCGAGACCAAATTGGTTTTAAAAGAAGCTTTTATTGTTAAAGTCACACACCTGTAATAGAATATATCATTACAGTAGCAAAAAGCAGGTCAGGCTGAATCTAAAATGTGTTTTCTTTTCATTTATGGAAAAACTCAACTCAAACTAATACTGCTAAACACACGGCGTCAAATGAGCTGTACTATAAGAGCCACATGCAGAATATAGAGAAAACTATCTAAGAATCCCAGCCTGTAATGTATTTCATTTCTTAAAGGAGTAATCTGCATCACACTATAGAGACGTGATTTCCATAATGCAGTCATTCTCATTACATCAGAGCAGAAGTCAGTAAAATGGTTAAAGGCCTGAACAATGATGCAGTAGCAATTAAAGTGGAGGATAACCCAGCTGACCTGCAGGCAGTTATCCCTAATGAGATAATAATAATAACGTGTAATAAAAGAAGAACATTTCTCTCAATAACTTACATCACTGACGTGCTGCTTTAATATGCTTCATGTACGGTGGGTTCATTAAAGCCTTGGTGCAAAGTTCAGACGTCTTCTGATGGTACATTTTTAAATGAAGGGCAAATCAAACATTTTAACCCTCTTCATTAAATTATAGGTGCCAAATATCGCCCGTCCAGACTTATGAGTATTAATCTTTGGCCTTCAGTATTCTGGATTTTTGTGTCTTGTATTAAAACATAAAAATGTCTGATTTTAAGGATTTAAATTGCTTTAAAAATGAAATGTTTGGACTTAAAAACTTCAGGGCCGCAACATCCCATTCATCCTACATGTGAGGGTATAAATAGACCCCAGACTTCACAATACAAACACAAAAGATTTCTCAGGCAGCAGAGGAGGGATGCAAAGTGCTAAACTCACCAGCAGCCAGTGACGTAGTGATGCTTGGTCGTTTTCCTGCCGGGGGAACATTTAATAAACGCAGAAAAACAAACAGGGCGTGTGCGTGGCGAGGTTGTTGCGGGGTGAGCGCGCGGGCACACTGGACACATCCTCCTGTAGGAAGGAAGCGGAGTTATGGCGAGAAAGAGAAAAAGAGAAAAAAAAAGCAAACAGGAGCCATGGACGGGTCTCTTTAACCCCGCCGTGAACCCGCGACCTTACCTTCCGACTACTTCCCATTACCTCTGCGTGACATTCAGCCTCACGCACCGCGGAGCGCGCGCGCGCACACGCGGTATTGTGTGCGTGGGGGCTGTTTGGAGAAAGGGGTGGAGGGGAGCGGAGAGGGCGGCGGCGTGCTGTTCATGGAGGGGTCAGAAGAATGAAAAGCACCGTGTTCACAGGGCAATTACTAAAAGGCATGGACGCTGACGCTCTGCAGCCACAGCCGTGATTGTAGCAAAGAGGCTAAAAACAGACAAATACTAAACAGCTAAAGTTTATTTTCCTTTCTTTAAATTACTTTGATGGGACGATTAAAGGGGCTCACGGCAAATAAAACATCGCAATTCTAGTATAATACTTCCTGGACAATTACCCAATATGTAGGTCTATAGCATATTAAGAGTTACTTAATTATTAGTCATTATTAAAAGAAAACTATTTTAAGGCAAATGTTAGTAGCATAAAGCGACGACAAGAGCTTGAAGCTCAGCACATATTCTGTATAGGATGATTTGGTTTGGTTTCATTGAGTTAACAACTAAAACTCACGTTAAACTCTCTAATCATTCGATTTTTTTAAGTATACCTTTAATGTCTCACCTGAAAGTGCCAGATATATTCCCAACCATCTGCTTTACAATCCTTACAATTTAGGTATAATATGTGAAGGCTAATTGTATCAAATGAATCAATAATTTGCCTTTAGTGAGAAATAAAAGCCTTTTCTGTCACTTCCCCTCTGCCCTGGTCTTGGCCGTCTCTTAAATGTTAAAAGATAACAGGTTAACTGAGTGGAAAGGTCGAGCTAGCTGCAGCAGAGACACGAAGCGGCCACAGGAGACCCGGCGGAGGGCAGATCCACAGCTACAGCTGCCACACATGAATGTTTGATAAGCGGGCGGGATAATGGCTCCTCAAATCAGTCCAACATAAACAGCTCTATCGCGCTCTGACATCTGCCATCCACGGCTAATAAACAGCACCTGAATAATGAATGAACGGTTATTATAATAAAGCTGAAATATAAATATGTGTCATAATGCAGGGCGGATATAGGTCAAGTATAGTGTAAGGTGCAGTACTTAAATTATTGCAGTACTTTTATGGTGACTTCCGGGTGGTCTGAGCATCACGTTGGGTCTTTTATTTTGTATTTGCGTGTGTTGACTGTAGGCAGGTTACATGCAGGCTTCAGTGCTTTCAGCAGTGTGTGTATGAGCCCCATGCGTATGAAAACATTATGGTTTCAATAGCAGGCAGTGGGTGTGCGTAGTGAGCGTATCTAACCTGATACAAACTGCTGATAGCTTACTGTAAGCCCAGCCAACACTACCCGAGCAGAAGATCGTATTTTTTTCTCTTTTAACACAGTGAGCTGCATAAAATGTTGGAGACCGTTTTTATTAAATTATTAAGGAGGATTTTTCTGAAGTGTTAATTATGGACAAGGCCCTTTAGGGTAAACTTATAAATACTTATAATAACTAAAGTTATAATAATAAATAAAGACTTTAAAATATATTATTCCACATATTGATTTAACTTGTCTAGCTGTTGGAATCTCAGAGGATGAGCAAAATCCCTGTGTTTCAGGACTTTATTATTTTCTGTTAAAGCTTTAAAGACAACAACAAAGGCAAAATGATAATAATAATTATAATAAACTGTTATTGTTGATAGGCTATATTTTTACAGCAGTATTACCACCTAAAATGTATAAAAACAATTGGCTAATAGAATATAGAAGCCTGATCCTGCTGCTGAATATTTTTGTTATTAAAACCTTACAACTTATCATAAGTTTTAAAGAAAAACTGCTGCCATTAGGCGTTATTTTTATGTAGCCTCATTGATTTTGTGCTGACTTTAGGCTTTTGACCTGTTGCACTGCTCATTTCCTCCCCCTCCTTGCACCTGTACAGCTCAGCTCACCGTCACCCCTCCCTCCCCTCTGCTCCTCCCAGGCAGCAGCTATTGATCCGCCAAACGGAGACTGGCGACATAATTTAGACTTCATTTATAATTTTCGCTCCCTCGTTAGTAACACGTCCCTTTGTTATTATCCTGTAAGCTAAACCTAAGAAGGTTACTTCCTGTCCCCCGCTCTGAGTGGCTGCTGAGCCTAAGCCGTCGTGATGTCATCATTTAAAACATCTGGAGTAAATAAAAGTGCGTCACAACACAAAGCAATTTATGTAGCTTGTTTTCGCGACTAGTCAAATACGTAGCCTAACTATGAAGTTTATTTCTGTTTGATAGACAAATTTGATGGCTGTTTTGCTATTTTATGAAAGCAATTACCCACGTTAGCATATTATTAGCATGGTATAACATAGGCTAGCTACAATTCCCCTTATAGCTGTTAGCTCTGGCCCATGCTAGCTAAATTGTAGCTATTATTTAAAACTTAATGGAGGGTCGAGCAGACAGATAAAAAGCCCTGTATCTAATAATAAATAGCCTATGTGTGTTTTAGATAATCGAAAGGTCTCATAAGTTTAGAATGGACTTGTGATTTGCTTCAGGTTTTGCATTTAGCTGTATACATCTTAACAGCTAACCATAAGAGAAAGAGTCAATACAAAATATAGACTATGTAAACATATATCAGCATGTCATAAAACCATACATATTATATATGTATATCAAGTTTTCTCAACAATAATGAGGCTATTTCAAAAAGTCTAGTATGTCTTAAAGGAGGACTAGCCTACATGGAAATAACATCAAGTTTAACGCTGTTGATCCGGGACTTTTCTCGATTTAGAGGTTCACGAGGTCATTTAAATTAACTTTCACAGACACCCTGGAGTGTAAAAAGAACGAAGAAGAAGAGCGTTTTTGTGGTGGATGTATCCCATTAATATTTATATCTCTAAAGTGGTATCCAGGTGGCAGAGTAAGCCCTAATTAATTTGACAAAATCTCTTCCAGCAAAGTAAATGTTACATTAGCCTTAATAGTTTTAACGATAGAAAGCAATAAACAATCCCATTAATAATTGAATAATGTAAAAGTAACACAACAATAACTACAGTACAAGATAAACCCACAATGCCACTGCTGCTGTGAAATTTGCAAATAGTCCAACCAGCCTGTTTGTAACTATTCTTCCACTTTTGTCTGTTATGCTGCCTTCCTGCCTCGCGCGCTCTGCAGGAATTGTTCTCGTGAACAATGATCACAGCCGTGCAGGCCAACAATCTCATGCACACTGAGCGGATATGACATGGCCCACCACTTTTACACTTCTTGCCTGTCTCTAACTTGACTTGGGGGTAAACGGGCAATCGAGTGGAGTAATGTCAAAAGCTGCAGTCAAGGAGGGGAGAGAGATAGGGAGAGAGGAGCGAGAGAGAGGAGGGGTGGGTAAGAGAGAGAGAGAGAGAGACTATGACGTGGGTTATTCTCATTGCGTGCCATGCAAACACCGCAACAAACACAAAATGTGAGACAATGACAGGATCGTGGGTGACACGGTAGCTGTAACCTTCACACACAGAGACACAGAAAAAGAGAGAGAGAGAGAGAGAGAGAGAGAGAGAGGCACACTTACTCGATATGGATCTGTAGATCACTCGCATTAGTCGATTACAAAATAAAGCTTTAATGAAAGCATTTACCCGCTGAGATAGAACTTGTGTGTTGTGAGAGGAATTAAATGATTGTGACAAGCAGCCACATCAGGTGTATTTTTAGCGCCCTTATATTTCACTTCAGTAAATGGAATGCATCTATGTAAAATATCTCTGTTTCTAAGTAAAGTTAAAACTACAAACTTTACTATTAACTTTAAGTACTAACAGCTAATTGTACTAAAAGTATCAAAAAGGACACATGTTATCCAGAACTGACAATTTAATAGTGTTAAACTATAACACACATATTGTATTATTGGAAAGCTATTGATGCATTAACATGTCAGCAGTAATGTACATGGTCAAAGTCTTTAATGTAGGAAGGGACATTTGCCTTTTTACAATGTAGTAGAAATTAAGGATCAAATAGCATAAATTACAAATTGAACGAGTGGCTACAGTTTTAATTTCCACTTTGGTAAGGAGTCACCCTAAACCTGGCCTGCTGTAGGACATTCTTTTGGTTATGTTTTCAGAATAATATTCAAATATAGAGCCTAATGGAAGAAGCACATCCGACACAATGAAGTAAAAGTAAGCTAGTTGTGACTATGTAAAAATAAGTTTTGCACTCAAAGCCGTACTGAAGTCCAGAAGTGGGCCTACTGTCAGCACAATAAACTTAAATCATTAAAAGTAAAAGTAATATTATTACAAATGGCCTATTTAGTCTTTTCTGTTATTTCTGTTTTAAAAATGTTTTGCATTTACATGCAAAGATTTATTGGTCAAGGTGAAACTAATTACTGTATATATAAAATATTGCAACTTTTATAATGCTTAATGGTCTTACTTGTGTGTACATAACTGTTACATAATTGTGAATGGAAATAAATATGCAGCAAACAAAAGCTGTGAGCTTAATGCAGAGGAGTCAAAAGTACAATACTTTAGTTTAAATAAATGATCAAGTAGCATAAAAAGGAAATGTTCAGGAACGTGTCTGTCTTACATACTTTAGTAAACGTTTTAAGTAACTGTCAATTACTTCCATGTGAGAGGAGCTCCCCTAACAGCAGCTAACTTCTGAATATTAGATTAGTTTAAAGTATCTTATCAAAGCATATTTTTCCTAAACTGGAAAAAGTGTGAAAGGCCGCATTGAAAAACTCCATCACAAATAAAAAGCTTGCTTTCAAAGTTGTACTTATGATAATGTAATAAAGTATTATCACTAAATGTACCAAAAGTATCAAAGGAAAAGTATTAAAATGCAGAATGGCCCTTATAGTGTGATGTGCTGTATATTATAAACTGTGATGCACTAACTTGTTAGGAGCAAATAAATGTACTCAGTGCAGGTGAAGCTGATATTACAACATTAAGGCCTACTGTAACTGTAATATTCTAATATTTCCTGGATTATTCTATATTTGTATGTAAAATATTATTGTATTATAAAGTAGAAATTGTATCTGTCCAATAGAAAATGTTTCTCAACTTTAAGTACATTAACTAAGTAAATGTGGACCACTTGGTTACTTTCCATCATTGCTTTTCGCTCTGTTTGTCTTATATATCTGTGTAACAGCCTGCTGTTTTCATTCACACACAGCCTTATGATCTCCTCCTCCATATCACTAGCTCATAAATAAGAGGCTGTTTCACTGCTGAAATGTTAAAATGGAAAGGGTCAGCTGTGGAGCGCATGGCCGGCCCAGCCGCATCACACCCCGGGTTAAAAGGGACTACAGCGTGGCTGAAGAGTTGCGCGGCCTCGCCTTTCTGTATGCAGTCTATGATCTCCACATCTCCCACATTAGTGAGCTCAGAGAGCGATATGTCAGGCAGAGTAATTACGGCTTGTCAGCTCCTGTGACATCGGGCTGAAGGGCCATCTCCACGGCTCCATCTGCATCTAAGAGCCGGGCCGCTTAATCAGCCCTGACAGCCAGCTCCAAAACAGCCATATTTACCTACAGGAAGTCTGTCATCATTTGTGCTGATGTAACTGTGACCACAGCTCTCCAGAGACCCGCGCGCACTCTAGGGCCCACACATGCAGATGAATGAGCGCTACACTGTGGTTCTTCAGGAGGTGGATGTTAAAATAAACTTGGAGGTGGACAAGAAGGTCTTGTTTTGCTCTTCAAAATAAAAACTCTTTGGGGGCTGAAAGGTGAGCATCATATGTAAAGCTTGGGGCAATGCATCTGATATGCACCCATTATACTTATTTCTCCCTCTCTGCCTCTGTCTCCAAATCAACTCATCTACCTGGAAGAGTGAGCACACGGCCTCCTCCAGCGCTGCTGCTGCTGCTCCGTGTCACACTGCTGCAGCTCTTTAACACGGGGGACCAGGCGACTGCGCGTTAAACCGAGGGTGGAGGAGACCACGTGAGTTACCGGTATGAAGAAAGGAGCCTGATGTAACAGTTAGAATATATCAAACTGGCTGGCTGACTAAAGGTTCATCTTATGTTCGTTTGCAAACACATTGTGTAACAGTTTGTAAGCATTGTAACTTAAATATAAAATCTACAAAATAAAAGCTCTGGAATGACGTTTCATTTATCAAATCACAACTTCAGAGGAGGCAAATCACTTGTAAAATAACGTTAATAACCTTGTGAATTTGTTGCAAGCAAGCGCATTTTCTCATTCAAAAACATTAACATTAAATACTGAATCTAAGTTGAGTTTTATTTTGAAATCTCTCCCAAATTTAGGTGCAGGCCACCTGTTTCGGAAGTGATGCCTTGCTGTCGGAGAGGGAGAGAGCAGACGAGCCTAATTGATTTTTAAGTGGTGTCTCTGTGGGTTAGAGGAGTAAGAGGGGAGTCCACTTCAGGGATCCGCCAAACTCCTCCAGTTTGTACCTGAATTGAGGGGCAGTGATGTGTTGCTGATGCGGCTCAACAAGCCGCACTGGGGGCCAGACGAGGGGTGGACGGAGGGGCCAGAGCCCGAGCTGAGCTATATAGCTGCTCTGGTGGGAGGGGGGTGGAGGGTGATTATAACTTACTTCTGCAGAGGCAATAAGCTGACATGTCAAGCCTCATTCTCCAAACAATGGAAGACAGAGCAGGTCTGTGATACAGGCACGCCAACACAAACACTCTTTCTCCTCTGTCCTGCCTCTGATCAAACTTTAAGAGATGAAAAACATCTTTAAAAACTTTGTCATTATTAATAAATTTGACTTATAGTCAGTAGCTGCAATGTAATGTGTGCTATTGAGGCTTCTCTAAAAGTGATGCCTGGGTTGCCAGTGCCACATTCTAGTAAAAAGGGTCTATATGCACCACCCACCTTCATTACACACACACTGACACACACACATGCATGCATGATGGAGCCCCGGACCTGCAGAGAAAAAGCATCTCTCCCTGAGTGAGCGGAAGAAAAGGGGGAGAGGGAGGCCGGCCTGCAGCTCCACTCTTCCAGGGTCTCACACACACAAGATCCGGGCGCGCGGCTCCATTGAGTCCGAGGAGGCTTTTGCATGGAGGTTCATTAGAAGTAACGAGTTGACACAAGGTAAATCTTAATGTTGAGGCGCCTTTCTCTACCGGCCCGGGGAGGAGCCCTCATTAACTGTCGCTAACAACCCGTGTAAATACACTGATTGGACAGCTCTGATACAAGCTCCCAGCCCTGCCAGGAAGTCCCCCTAATGAGACCACACAATAAAAACAATAAGAGAAAGGAGAGAGAGAGAGGGAGAGAAAGGGGAAGAGAGAGAGGTGTTAAAAACTTTTGTACAAGCTTTGCTGGTAAAGTTGGCGCTCATTTACAGATCAGTATGACAACATTGTTAAAGTAGTGTTTTTTCTGTCGTCGCATTTTCAATTGTTAAACGTACTGTACGCTTCAACAGACCTGCATGGATGCTGACCTCTTGCACCTGTGATTACAAGTACTAAGATGACATCTGTTACAGTTTGAAGGAACAGTAATCGGGGCATAAATCACGTAAATTAGATCCAAAATGTCGTGCGTAATTTTAGCATGGAACGGTTTAGAGAGGTAAAATAATATAACACAGCTACAGCAGCGGGTTTTATCTGTGAGCAGAAGAGAATGCACTGCAAAAAATATCGAAACACTATATTATTGATTCATTTCCCCCCACACGCGGTGAAATTCTGCCAATAATGATAATGTGATTCCAGACATTTTACGCACGGCAGGAATGTTGCAGAAATAAGTGATAGCATCTTAAAGAGATTAAATATGCATGCCTCATGTGTCATATATATAATCACAAAAATTGCAGTTATTCAAAATTGTTGATTTCAATTAAAATTTTGCTGAAACATGAAAATATAACATGCCTCGAGATTTCTTAATATTCAGCAAAAATGTGTATTTTTCAATACTCAGCGCTTCACTCAGTAACATAGTTTGACATTTTTTACAGTGTAGACAGAGTGTGTAGAGTCTCCGCACCCTGGCCTGGCCAGCGTGGGACGGAGGGGATTTTGCGCCCCGTCCTGACAGCATCCTACATCTGCTCTGCAAACACACAGACCCCGCAGTGCTCGGTGGATAAAAATGGCTAATAATTAGAAACGCACTTTGGAGTTCTTAAATCGACCTGGGAGAAGCTAATTACCTCCTGGTTAATACGAAAAAAATGACATTGCATTGCATTAATTGTTTTCTAAAAATGTCCATAATTAATTAGTTAAAATGTGACGAATAGTTTCCGGAGCATTTTTGGCAACAGCGTAAACGGAACACAACTTACAGGAGCAGCGGTCGTATTTCCATCCTGGTTTTGCACAAGCTGACCGGTGAAAAGCAGCGAACCAGTGTCCCGTCCAGTCCCGAGCTTTACTGGTGACAGTCGGAGGACTGGACCCTGCTCACAGCTCTGCAGGAGACGAAGAAGAAGAGTGAGGAGAGAAAAAAGAGCGAAAGAAGAAAAGGTAAATCCAGCTTTAAATTTCCAAATGCCTTAAATGGAAATGGATTCGTTCCTTTGCACGTGAATAATAATTAAACGTTCTCATACGCTCAGAATTAAACGCGCATGTGCATGCATTTAAAACCACAAAAAGGGAACTTACTTTAAAGGAGTAAGGAAATTAAAAACGTCTTATTCTTACGTACCCGTCGTTGCTCCAAAGTGTCGTCCTGCGTAATGTTGAGATGAATCCAGGATAGAGCAGCAGGCACATGAGGCTCTCCTGTGTTTGCCAGGGAGGGGTGTGCTGCCTTTTCTGACCAGCCTCTGCCAAACCGGGGTCAACGAGGGAGCAAAAAAATAAAACAAGACCCTCTTTCATTCTCTCATGCCTTCTTTCCCTTTCTCTTTCCCTCTTACCTTTTCCAGTCAACACCTTTATCTTTCTTTCTCTCATCCGGTCCTCTCTTCTCTCTCCCTCTCTCACTCCCGCACATGACGTAACATCAGCTTTGTTTATTTGCTGCCCTTATTGGAACAGACTGATAATGAAAATAACTGACTAATTGGCAATTAACCAATATGGTAATTAGATTTTATATTCGCTGCGTGCTACAAGAAATGTTGAAGGGAACGATTTGTAGCATTTATTTGACAGAAACTTTTATTTATATAAAAGTTATGTGACAACAAAGTTGCTTTACAATAAATTAACATAAATAAAGTCACACAGGAGGAGAGGTGTAGGTGCAAACACAGTTTGTGTCTATTTGAGCAACATATTATGAGTGTTTCAGCGTGCAGAATGCTGTTTGTGTTGTCGTGTCTGCAGGTTTAGGCAGTAAGTAAACGGAGAAGACGCTAAATGCTCCACGTGCATTCAGAGCCCCAGTCCCCCGCTGCTCCGAACATTCAGCAAGCCCTCGGATAAACACACAATTAGGCAGGTGAATAAACTTGTTTGGGGGGTGTTAATTACATGCTTAACGTAAACAAAAGCCATGTAAAAGAATGTGAATTACCAGTGGCTCTTTCCCCCTCAATCCCCATTCAGGTTTTACATTTCACCTCTAGTCTCTTCTTGGAGTGATTTCCGAATTGCCTGCGAGGGCTACTCCCTCCAAAACATAATGCTGGATAATACCTGCAGCCTCGGCTTGAATGGTGATCACCTAAATTGGTGCACCGAGGAACCTGGGCAGGTAGGAGGCTTTGCATATTCGGAGTAGTGCTGCTAAGCCTGCACTCTCTACTTAATTTTGGGGTCGTGCGTGTGTATGCGTGCGTGTGGGAGAGAGAGAGAGACAGGGAGAGAGAGAGAGTAAGAGGGGGTTTAGGCTAGGAGGTTAGTTTTAACACCAGCATGAAAATACCAGGCTTCATTTCCAGTCCACAGCGCTTTCCAACGGGACCAATTCAAGTGCCACTTGGAATTAGTTCTCCTGAGGTTCGAACAGCAGCGCAGTGGATAGGTTTGATCCCAGATACCACCCTACCCCCTCACACGCACGCACGCACTCCCAAAAGACGAGCAGAAACCAAACGCCTGACCCTGCAACAAGATCATCACCACCCCTGCTCTGTCTGTATCACCTAGACGTATAGACACTCGCACAACCCGCGTGCACGGGTGCAGGAAAGCAAGTGGCCATCTTTACCCCAAAACACTGATGCGTAAAAGTGCGCAAACGCGCGTAATTGCACGCTCGCATCCTCAGTTGGTAAAGTATGTCATCCAGGGTGAAATGATGAACACAAACAGGTAAGATGGGCTTTACATGCATGTGGGTCTGGTCTACTCACTGTCCCTGCAGGCTTGAAGTCGGTGGTCTATCGGCCAGCCCCGGAGAATGTGCAAATCTGAGAGAGAGGGAAGGAAAAGTTTTGAATTCCTGAATGATTTTGTAGAAAGGCGGCTTAGGATCATTATGTCAGCTTTATTGAGGGCGGATTAAGTGGAGTCTAGATGCTACGCCTTGTACACGGCCCTTTCACAATGTGAGTACTGTTCGCGTTAGAGTGAACTCACACTATTTTAACACCCTATAAGCCCTGTCTAAATATGAAGCCGTTTTAGCCATAAACATGAAAATCACACCGCCGCGGCTACTGCTATAAGCCGAGTCCTGTGACTGGATGTGGACATGGATCGTGTCCTTACCACTAGATCAAATACATGAAAACTGCTTTTATGTCCCCAAGAAGCTTTCATGTTGCCATTTGATTGTAATTCCTATACTAATGGTATTAATTAGAGGGCTGGACTAACACAAAACCCCGTGATAAACTGGTGGCATCAAGAGGGCGATGCCATTGGCAAATTAGTTTTGGAACTAAAACGCCATGACCTTTGTTTGATCAACACACTGCTGCGCATCGATATTCATTTGGAACAATAAATTGTGTTGGTTTGGAGAGGAGGCAGCGGGCAGGGGGCCAGGGCAGCGCCCAGTGTCCCAGAGGCAAGGCCGGGGACAGCAGGAGGGGGAGCGGCATCACACTGCAGCCTGCACCCGGACCAGCACCCGGCAAACACACACACAGTGACCAGACATCAGCAGCGAGCCCGAGCAAAGACATGCTCACAGCATGTCAGAAAACTGCCGACATGCACTTCTTTAAAAAAGACATCGATCCAGGGAAGCCAACATGTTATAAGATTGTCTCATAATGTGATCTTTCAGAAAACAAGAGAGAGGAAAGTGATAACACACATGGAAGGGGAGAAAACGCACCGCCTCCCCTTCTCCGCGCACGGAAATGAATGCGCTGATAAAAGCGATAAAAAGTAGCTAATACAGGAAAAACTGTACAAAAATAATGTACAGATTGACTCGCTTCTATTCGAAACGTTACTCCGGAGTTGCAGTCATTGGTTGTCCATTTGTCCCCCTTTTAAAGCTCCCTCTGCCTCCCTCCCTCCCCGGCTCTGCTAAGCATCTCCAGTCTACATATCTTCTTTAGCTTTAACGAGCCTCGTTAAGATCGCAATAATATTCCACCCTCTAATTGCTCATTCCATTCAGCAGATAGGCGAGCATTGGCTTGTGCCTGATGCGCGCGGTGCGGTGGGAGGGTTGCTGTGGAGATCGGAGACTCTGATAACCCCCCGTGCGTGCTGCACAAGTGGTGAAAGCCTCGCGCTACGTACTGGCTAATGATTGGCACGCTTGACAGTGATTGGCAGGGCTGCCATGACAACGCTACAACGACACCAAGAAGACCAATAGAAAAGGGAAACAAAATGTTTCAATGCTACACTCAACGGCGGATTTAGGGGGGAGATATTATGAGGCTGGTGTCATTAGGCGATAGCCATTGAATCATTCAATCTTTTTTACTGGCCGTGTTTTTTCGGTTTTTCCCTTTTCTCGATAATTTTCTTTTCTCTCAGGTCATTTCCATGGTTTTCAGATCGCCTTTAGAGCTTTATCCCTCCCATTTCTTCCTGCCAAACTTCGCTGATCGCCCTCTGCTCCTGGCGAACAGCGCTCCCACCACCAGGTCTCCAGAAGACTTGTCCATGTTTCAGCTACCGACCCTCAACTTCTCCCCGGAGCAGGTGGCGAGCGTCTGCGAGACGCTGGAGGAGACCGGGGACATCGAACGGCTGGGCCGCTTCCTCTGGTCCTTGCCGGTGGCTCCGGGAGCGTGCGAAGCGATCAACAAGCACGAGTCCATCCTGCGCGCCCGGGCCGTGGTGGCGTTCCACACGGGGAATTTCAGAGACCTCTACCACATCCTGGAGAACCACAAGTTCACCAAGGACTCGCACGGCAAACTGCAGGCCATGTGGCTGGAAGCACACTACCAGGAGGCCGAGAAGCTGCGCGGGCGTCCCCTCGGACCGGTCGATAAGTACCGGGTGCGGAAGAAGTTTCCGCTGCCTCGAACCATCTGGGACGGCGAGCAGAAGACGCACTGTTTCAAAGAGCGGACACGGAGCCTGCTGAGGGAGTGGTACCTTCAGGACCCCTATCCAAACCCCAGCAAGAAAAGGGAACTGGCTCAAGCCACTGGACTCACTCCTACACAGGTCGGAAACTGGTTTAAAAACCGGAGGCAACGAGACAGAGCCGCGGCGGCCAAAAACAGGTTGGTGCCTTTTTATTGTGTCCTCTCTGTCAAACAACAAGAATGTTGGAAAGTTTGCGTAAAACGCTTTAATTAAACATAAAAGAGGAGTTTTCATTAAACATGTAGTTGAGGTTACGGACAGAGACTGTCTAGGAAAAAGACGAGTCTGCGCGCAGGGGGAGGGAGCAGGCTGCGCCGACATTTTTGTTATGAAGTGAAAACAGGATGAACAGAGAAAAGACTCTCTGGTGCTCTCGCAGATGAAAACAGCAAAAAGTGTCATTTAAAAATATGATTTATTATTTTCCAGTTAGCCGAGCTGCTCAAACATCTTCGCTGGGTGTGTTTTTAAACTTTGCAGGTATTTTAAACAGAATATGGAATTATTATAAATAATAAAACACTAAAAATGTTCAAACTCACAAACTGTTTTTGTTTAAAGATATCCCAATAAAACACAATAATAATATAGAGACAGAGTGGACAGCTGTTAAAGCGGACAGCTGAATACAAAGTGTGCAGTGTTAGAAGCAGCTTGTTTATCTTTCCCGTCAGAGAGAAAGTGTGCAGATAACACGTCAAAAGGAGATAAAAATATACTTTAATATGCTTCACTTATTTATAGAATTTAAACTATCCAGCTGATGCTCGTTCACGCAGCCTTATGGATTATTTTTAATCACTAAAAGGTTTAAAATTAACAGAACTAGATTAGTTTTAATATCTGTTCAGTCAAAACCGATTTTATCTGCACCTTTAAATACACCTGAAATTATTATGTGCTGCAAAAATGCTAAATATTATTGTTTAGTTGTCAAAGCTCTGTTATGATTTATTAAAGGCACACAGCGTGCAGAAGCTCCAGTGCGTTTGTCATTTGGACATGTTACTCAGCATTGTTGCACACAGATGATCTCAGAGGATAACACAGATATTATTGATATTACTTGGCTAAAATGAGCATGCGTATTAAAAGAAAAAAAGCCTCTGCAGACATTAAGTGTGGTATCATTCCAGTGGAATGCTATAATTGATTAGAAAATATCACGGAGAGGACTAAGCCATATGAACGCCTTTCTAATCTTTCTGCTAAATGAAGAGATATATTTCCAGCCTGACATTATCCCGCCGTGATGCACTTATTATCATGAGTGGATTGCAGATCAACATTTAGGATGATTGGAGTAAAACCTGGGTCCCCACGTCACTCATTCATACGCTTGCACTTCCATCAGACTGACATACATGTGTGTCAAAGCCTCGTGACATTATGCACAGGGACAAAAGGCCTATTTTTTTTTATTTTTGGTAAACAATAATAATTTGGTTTTAAAGCTGCAGGGTCACGGAGGTTCGAGGAGGCGAATCAAACTGCGCATGCAGCGAGGAGGACTAATAATAAAAGTAGAGCAAATGCAGCTAAAAGCAGAATAAAAGTGAGACAGACTCAGACTGGTTGTGAACAGAATGTCATCCTGCTTTTAGAAAATACACCACGGTGGATTTAAAGCTCATTTTAACCTACTGCTATGACTTGTCATTTAAATCCCAGTCCCGCGCTGAGCATGCTTACTTTTGCAGAAGAGAAAAAAACAAAACCCCATTACATTTCTTCAACATCTCGCAGTCTAAATAGTGCTGTGTTTTGTCCCCTGAAAGCTGGCTATTTGATAAAAGCATGCATGCATGGCTGGGGCCGGCAGGGGGAAAGAAAAGGCGAGTTTGCACCCCTATTTTGCACGAGGAGGAGGAGGGGAAAAGGGGGACATTCTCAGGTCTAATTGCCATTTCTCTCATTTTTTTTCTTCTTCTTTCCCCCACCCTCCTCCTTCTCCTCCGCGCTTCTTTTCTTCTTCCAGGCTCCAGCACCAAGCAATAGGACCGAGCGGTATGAGGTCGCTCTCGGAGGCCGGTCTCACCCCTCACAGCTCGGCGGAGTCGCCTTCGACCGCGGCCAGTCCCACCACCAGCGTTTCGAGCATGACAGAGAGAGTCGACACTGGGACGTCCATCCTCTCCGTCACATCCAGTGACTCGGAGTGCGATGTATGATACGGAGGGAGGGAGGAGAAGAAACACACACAAAAACAAACAAAAAGAGAAATATTTACAGGGAAAATGGACCTGAGAGGAAGAAAAAAAGACTTATGAAATATCGCGGATGAAAAAAGGACCGATTGATATAAATATTAAAATAAAAGAGATAAAAGCACGTCGTTTTTTTTTGTTTTTTTTTTATTAAAAGCGCTTTCAAAGGACCCACGCCTCCCCCCTCCTCTTCATACCCCCACACCACCAACAACACCACCACTTCTACTACTAGACTACTTGCATGATGTCTTTTTTTATTTTTTATTTTGTAATCAGGGAAAATAACCTGAGTGCAAGATTCTCCATCAGGAACATCGATCAGAGGGAATAAAAACAGATCGTCTTGGTGTCTTCGTCGCTTCCCCCCCCCCCCCCTTACCATCTCCGTTTTTAGTCCAAGTGATGATGATGATGATGATGATGACGCCACGCAGACAAGATGCAATCCTGTTTTTGTTTGTTTTTTTACTTTGTGTTCATCAGACAATCATTTTAAGTCGTAAGCACCTTTTTTAAATACACTTCTGTCACTGCCTGTGTGGGGTACATGGTCAAACAAAAAAAAAATAATGTCGTTTATGACTGTATCAGATTTTTATTTTTATTTTCAAAATTTTATATTGAATTATGTATATCTCAAATAATGCGATCATCCTCCCGGTGTGTAATATACGTGTAGAAATATTGCCTGTACATAATTATTGCTCTCCCCTCCGTCTCATCCTCTTTTCTATCCCTCCCTCACTTTTCTTGACTTGGTGTTCCTACATAAAATATTTGTCAAAACTTACACCTCCAGTGCTCTAGGCGTTTTTGTTCCTTTTCATAATGACATATGTTGCCAGTGATGAGAAATAATATGAAAAGTGGAATAGCTTTGTTATTACGTTTATTCAAGTGCAGGCTGCCCCCTCCCCTCCTCCTCTCCTCCTCTGTGCCGCCCCAGGGTCGCCCAAAGCGCTTATTTACATTATTCACTGTTTCTTTTCTTGCGTGGTTATTATGTTAATGTACCATACAGCATTTCTAAATCAAATACACTATTCAATTTGCTATACCTCGTCCCGTGATGTGTGTGTCTCTCCATCCGATTACGGATAAGGACGTTTCTAAGTGGCTGAACACATGTTCATATCGGCTCATTATTGGATTGTGGAAGCATTAATGCTCATCAGGGCTCGCGCGTTAACCCGGGCCAGGTTAAAGAGTCACTTAAATGTGTTTGGGGTTTTATTTCCGGAAAGTGTTGACAAAATGTTGTGCATTTTATTTACAGAAGAAGTAATGTGTATGTCTTTAAAAGACGGATAATGTAGGTAAACTCGTCCTATATGAGTGTTTCTGTATGCTCCATAAATTCTGGCAAACGTCAACGTCATGCAGCACTTAAAAATGTGAGTGCTATTTCCCCTTTTGTTTACCGTTGCTAGTGAATACAGAAATTAAGTAAACGCGCCATTAAATGGGCTAATCACGATGGGACTCCTCCCCTGTCCCAATCTCCCATTGTGGCCCGCTGAAAAGAGCTTTTCTTCCTCGGACGAGAACCATTTCCCCCCTCCAAAAAAAAAGCTTTCTCTCCTGCAGTCCCTTTCCATCTAAATCCCCAACCAATTATGCTGCAGACTGGGGCACATTTCGCTATAGGACACTGTTGCAGGAGGTATAGTTTTTTGGTGGAAACACTTGCGCAAAAGATTTTTCCTCCTGGAAGCAGCGCAAAGGAATTATCCACGTAAATACGGCGCGCTGTTAACTGTAGGAAAGTGCGTTACACGCGTCGAGCCTCTGTTAGAGTTGTAGTTTAAAGCAACACAAAGTGGGACAGATGCTGCTGTTTGGCGCAGGGAGAGCGCAGGACTTTTTTTTTTTTTAGAGAGAGTGGAGCCTGGCACAAAGAGCTACGGCTTGATTTTTTAAAGAGAATACTGAAAGTGAGACTTTTGTGTCTCCAACAAGTGCAGCGCTGCTTCTTTCAGCCTGCTGTGGTGTCAGAGAAAAACAGGATGTTTAGATAATTCTGCAGGATGTTTGGCAATTTTGTGAAAAGCTTAAATCTGAGATTCTATGGGCGGTGTGTGTGAGAGAAAAGGCGCAAGCGAAACAGACTGAAATGGGGTTTTAACGGCCAGAAGAGAGACCAGGAAACCAGTGCTCATATAAAAACATTCCTATTTTATTCATCTGTTAATCTGGTTGGTCAGGGACACGGTTGCGTAAAAGCAACTTAATATTAGTCACAGCTCATGAAACAATTGTTTAAATGTGTTTTCTTGTGGCAGAGTGACACCCAGTCCTCCAAATCTGAAAATCAGCTTGAGAAAGTTGAATTTGTCTTGAGAAAGTAAATTTAGTAGCAGATCTGACTGTGGATTAAGTGGGGTTTTTTTCTCCACAAATGTTATCAGGCTCGCACTGGATGAAACGTGCGCATTAGCCATAAGTCTCCCACAGACGGATACCAATCAAAACACAATAACAAGCGTGTCAAACTGCTGCAGCCATTCGACTCAAAGGGCCTGTGATCCTGAAATAACCGAGGCCAGAATGCAGACAAACGCAGAGCTCAGCTGCCTGCCTGAAACAAACCATCCCTCCCTCGCGCTCATTGGCAGTCGATCGCAGCTGAAGTCAATCTGTATCATATTTTTTAAACCCTTCCCGGGTCTTAAACCGGCCTGCCAGAGACAGATAGGCCCTATCAAGAGCACCGAGGGGCCATGGCACCGCCGCACCACCAGACCCTTATCACACACCCACCCCCCACCTCTCCATTTACGCACTCCACAAGTTTTATTGGCTGCGACAAGTCCCGGCTATGATTGAGATTAAATTAATCGTAAACTGAAGAGCATTTTTTATCGGCAAAGGAGGACACGAGGATTAGGGCTGTATATCTGAGAGATGGAGCCTCAGATAGAGACTCATGAATACAAAACAAGCGATGAATGGGCTTCATTTGCGCTGCGTTACATTCATTATCCAAAGCTGTAAAACAGTGTGTAGCTTAAACATGCAGATATAAATTTAACCAACAAAGGAAAAAATATGTAAATTAATATGTGCGTATGGAATAATGGGTTTGAAATCTCTCCTCTTACGCTCCTTCACGCGCAAGTTACGCAAATATTTTAAACAGATTCCCACAAATCCTCCTGCCAACTATGTGTTTAAGAAATATTACAGGAATTTTACGCTGGGATATGACACCAGAGACACACCACAGTCATGATTATATAAACACCACAGTGATGATCTTACGGCACATGTAAATAAGCTGCATGTAAACAGGTTCATGATTATCCTCGCTGTAAACATATGTGGGCCAGAGCAGCACTAGTAACAAAAAAAAGTGCTCTAAGTGTGAGTCTATCTGTTGCTGGCTGGGGTCATTAACAGTGGGGGAGCTCGTGTTCGTGATCTGTCAACTCAAATATGGATCACCAGACAAAGGAACTTAGCGAGGAGTAATCTGTGTGTGTGATACTTACATGAGAGTAAACGAGAATGTGAGACAAGTGCGGCAACAATGGAGACGCGCATGTTTTTCTTCTCTCCCTTTAAGTTGTTTTGCGTTTATGTGAGCTGGTGCATCTGTCAAACGAGATTTACATGAACGTCAAGCTGAACGTCAACAACACAAAGACGATTAGTTTTTATGTAGCTTCCAGATTTGAAGTCAAAGTGATTTAAAGAGAAGAAGCACAAGCGAATGTGTTTTTACGCGTAAATATCCGCTCAGAGGTCAGAGTTTACCTTCCTTTACATTCCTAACTAACACTTCTCGTACGCCGAAGTTAAAACAGGCACTGTCAGTCCAACTATAGGGAACAAGAGGAAGGAGGGGGGGACTATTAAGCCGGAGTCTGGCGGTGAGAAATACTTGCCCTGCCCTGTTTTTTCTCGGATTTCACCGGTTAACTGAACACAACTTTCCTATTGGTGTGTATTCATGCAGCAGCCAAAGAGCACCAGTTTCCCTGTAGCCTCAGCAGCGCGGCTGTCAGTGCAGGAATGAGCGGGGCCCTTTGGACTAAACTTTCTGCTCTCACTTGCTCCTGTCTGCAATAGGTAAGAAGCAGGGCTGCAGCAATTTCAACTAAGTTACGTGATCGTGACTTTCCATTTTGCATCTTAGACTGAGAGCTACCGTTCTCCTTTTATATTGGAAATATTAGCAGCAAATAAAAAAGGCCAATAGATCCGAGGCTGCATTAATTACACATCACATTTTCAGCTTTAAATCACAGCTATCCTGGAAAACATTTTAGGCACATTTTTACGCAATTTTAGTGAAATTAAAGGGATTAAAGAGGAAAAAACTGCAATAAAACTCAATAAATAATTTAAAAAGTAAATAAAGTGTTTGTTAATGTTTGATAATGAGGTCCTTTGCGTGGTTACAAGCAGGCCAACATCATGAGAAGTGTGACATTTGGACTCTTGTGTGTAATTTCCATTCTGTGTCCCCGTGCCCGTCGTGCGTAAAATGTGCGCGTTTTTCACCAAAATGCCAGGCGCCATACACCTGCTGCTTGTTGTCCACCCCCCCCTAAAAAACCCCAGCACATACACACTCTCACATATACAGCCTCTGTCTCACACACTCACCATTTATCACACACATACACACACTCTATTAAATGGTAATTTGGAGGTCACATAAGGCAGGAGGCAGTGATACAGGATCAGAGTGTGTGAGCGTTCATTATATGTAGGCTACCGTGTATACACAGATGGGATCATACTCTCTCTCTTTCATAGGCAGGTTGGGTGGGAGGTGTTTCTGAGTGTATGTGTGTGTGTGTGTGTGTGTGTGTGTGTGTGTGTGTGTGTGTGTGTGTGTGTGTGTGTGTGTGTGTGTGTGTGTGTGGTGGGGGGGCTTGAAGAAATACTTCAGTGTAATGCTGATTAGTGTGGACTGCCATTGCACAAGCCTCATCTTTTTAAAACAAGCATAACATGAAAGCAACCCAACTCTGGCTTACTCAAGCGGACATGACCCCCCCTACGCACACACACTCGTGCACGCGCGCACAGCGTTACACGGACAGCACATATGGAGGTTGTGTGTGTGTGTGCGTTGGGGTGGGGTGGGGGCTCTGGGTGCAGGCTGTGATCTCTCGCCTTGTGCACACCGAGTGGACAGAGGGCTGAGCAGCTTAAATAGAGCCCCAGCACCTGTGTTTTCTACCGTCGTTCTCAGGCCTTCTTCTTAGCGTGGCACGGCATGGTACGGCACTGATGTCAGCACACACCGTGTGCCAAAAAATAAAAGGGAAGGGTGTTGATTTTCAGAATAAAGCTACACTGATAATTAATCTGAAATCCCCCATATTATGGATTTCTTTTTTGACTCATGTTTTGATTAAGGATTATTACGCACCACTTTAATAGCCAACTTTTAACCAGCTGTGCCAAATCAAAGTGCACTATTTTGAGCACAATCACAACAAGGAATCTGTTTGGATTTTATAGGAGATCATTTAAATTAAAAATAAAAATATTAAATAAATACACCTTTCCTTCCTCTCTGCAGCCGTATTGCATTCACACGTTTCTGCTCTCACTGCATCTGTAAAGAAACCTCTGAAACAGACTCCGTCCTGCTCTCAGACTTGGTGCGTTTTTGGTGACTCGTCCACCCCCCCATCCCCTCTGCTCCCCCTTTTTTCCTTCCATGAATTGGTGATTGTTTGTTTCCTGGTCTGATGCTGAAGGCTATTGTCCGTCAGCTGGAGCTCCTGCCTGCTCTGGTTCTGAAAGCACCGGATGAACCTGGACATGGACACCCGGTCCCGCTGTGCCCACACACCAAACACGCATACACCAGCCCGCTTCTTTTCTTTAAGTATTAAGATTAGAACCATAAGAGATTAAAGTCCCTGTGATTTTGGCCGGAAACGATGGTTCCAGGTCAACACAGTAAATCGGCGTAATGACAGGCTATTTGCCTTTTTTATTTATTATAAACTTATTGACTGTTTATCCTTCTAAACAAGACACTATATTGGGCTTCTGTTTTTCTCTTGGTTTCTGAAACAAACAAACAAACAAAAAATAAATACAAATAAAACCTGATTAATTAATTTTTTTAATGCCCTTAGAGTTAAAGATTTTTGCTCTAAATTAAACACCTGGAACGGGCGTGTTTTCCCCTGTATGCTTTTCTGGCGGACTAATACCGAAGGAAAAAGCCTCACATGCTGATGGTTTGATAGTTTGACCAAAGTAAACTATTTGGTGTACATTTATTTAAGTGTTACAGAATGAATAAAAATAATTTGACCAATCATCATGTGCTTTATCTGTTTTCACACTTGGAGCCATTTTAAAAAAATATGTATTTCACCGTAAAGTTTGCACTTTTTTGACCACATATGTGACACTCTAATGATATTTTAGTCGACACCCCTCCTTTATGCGCTCGTGCACTTAACAACAGGTCGGGGATTGACCGGGGCCTTGGTGTCCTTATCAATTTAACCTCCATTTACAAAGCAGTGGCATGGATTACCCGGGGTGCCCCACAAACAGCCCCGACCAGAGGAAACAGTGAGGGGGCAGTGTGAGGGGGACAGCGGGCGCACAGGCAGGTGCAGAGCCGGACACACTGCAGGGCTGAGCGGGGCAGAGAGAAACGTGTTCCTCGACTACCATCTAGCGGACGTTTGGGGAAGTAACATGACCCCAAATGTGTTTCCCATCTGATTCTCTCAAAGTCAGAGTGACAGAAATGGAAGGCAAAGAGGGCCAAAATTCACGTTGTTTGACTAAACAGTTTTCATAGTCCCTGCTCGACATTAAATGACAAGATTTCCCCAAATTTCAGCCTGACATTTTTGGTATTTTTGAAAATATACTGACCAATGTTTAGCTGCTCAGCATGTGTGTGTTTGGATGGAAGCACCAGTGTTTCCAGCCGAGTGTTCTCAGTGGTTTTACCCACTAGTGACAGCTCTGATTGGCCACAATCTCAAGATAAAATCCAGCCCCTGTGTTTGAGCTGGGATGTCTAACTTCTCTGTCAAATCCTCCTTTTGCTGCGGCTACTGTCAAAGCAAGCATGAACATACATACAGGCGTGCACTACAGGGACATCACAGGCCAGAGTCATACACACACGTACTGCATATATACACACACTGTACAGGGCACAGTCATTAAAGTTTCATTGCATGAAAGTCAAATGATGTTGGAACACTGCAGCAGCTTCTCCATTTAGAGCTAGATGAAGGATTCAGACGCCAGAGAGTGAAATGGAACCCCCGATCCCTGGTTAATTTTTAAAAACTGATACCCAGAGTTTTACCGAGGCCGCCAAAGAGCCAAGTGACGGACTGCTGTGTGTGTGTGTATGAGAGAAAGATGGTGCATGGGGGAGGAGGAGGCATAATGGTGTCCGCTGGAGCGCGGCCTTTTAGAGTTTAACTTGCCTATTATGGCGAGCGGGGCAGGGGGGAGGAGGAGGACAGAGAGAAGGCAACAGAGAAGGATTCACTGTAAATGGACAGTAAAACGCTTACGGCGATCCGCCATTAAATCATCGCAGGAGGAGAGGCCGGCATGTTACACGCCACGGGCAGTGAGTCTTTCAGTTCCCCACTTTGGATCCACTCACATGTCTCAAACGGTTTCAGCCTGATTTCAGGCTCACATGAGACGATAAGGAAGCTTTATGCGGGGTCACAGATCTAGCTGCTCAGTGGTTAGATGGAGGTGCAACTAACGCTTAGACAATGCATGATGGGAGAAAAAAATCCCCCTTTAAAGAACATACCTGCACACTGTACGAGAAGCCATATTTGAGCCTCCTCATGCTTCCACTGTCCACCGCCCTCCTCACACATTCAGCTCCCTGAATCCATCTGAAAGGTTTTGCTTGTCACAGTCGCTCCTGGATGGAGATTAACCATCTGGAAGGGAAAAAAGGGGGAGAAAGTTTAATAAGACTCTTGTTTCAAATTCACGACTCATTGTCTGTGAGAGGATCTACTTAAGAGGTGCATGCAAGATGTACCTAGCTGGTTAATAACCGGCTCAGGGCTCTGGAGGCCCTCAGCCGAAGCGTGCTGTTTTGTCCGACCACTTTTTCTATTTTTAATAAGTTCCCGTACATGAGTCGGTCGAGGAGGATCTTTAAAAACGGCCTCTGTCCCGAGGTGGCCTCCAGAATGCATGCATTATTGAAGCATGCGCCGGCCTCGTCCTCCGCTCTGCCTTCACTCAGTCCAGTTCAGCAAACAGCGGCAGCGTGCAGGAGCAGCTGCACGGCTCCCAGAAGAGCCGGGCGAGGAGGAAGCGAACACAGCCGGAGTGTTCAGAGCTCAGAGGCCTGATGTTTCACTGCGGAGGAGGACGAGAGAGGAGCAGGTACAGGTCAAACGAACTCAGATGTCTTTGACAAGTTCACACTGTGACTCAAAGTTCATCAGTGAGGAGTTTCATTCCTGTAGGGTACATACAGCTGCACATTAACATCAGCAAACTAAAGGGAAAGATGGCCTCCTTCTCTCTCTCTCTCTCTCTTCTTTACACACGTATATTCCCGCACACACACACTCTCTCTGATCCTAATGTGAGGGCAAAGGGAGAGGTTGAGATCTGTGTAAGCGGTCAATTGGCTTAACTCTGCGGTGTCTGTTCTTGGTGTGCTGATGTCAGTGGGCGATGTGCAAATGTGCACTCTTTGATTTCCCTGATGTAATCCTCTGCAGCACACGGGTCGCCTGTGAAGCCCCGGGGAGCGGAGATGAGTGGGACCAGGACAGTGTTTGTTCTGGGATTAAGATATCACTTCCCCCACGTCATTCATTCAAATGTCACGTGCACGCATGCAGAGTGCAAACACTGTATGAACTCTGATATCCACTCTGCCTTGACTTGCAGAACATGTAGCCGTGTCATTATGCTACACTGCCATCTAGTGATCCTTAACGACTCACATTCACCTGGAAAATCTGCTTTCTAACCAACTGAGGAACTTTCACTCCTTTTCTTGCAAGTTCTGCAGCATCATCAGCCGTCTGTTATTAAGAACAAGTAGGAACTAGTTAATACTTTTAATGTTTCAATTATTAAATATAGAAAAAGGCCTTATTTCGCTGCATATTTTTTAAAAGTTGTGGTGTTTTAGGCTTCTTTCTTTTTAAGCTATTACACCCCCACAAACGCTCAATAAAGCCATGTATTGGATGTGGATAAGTTGACGGCTAACAGTTTTTAACACAGAAATATGGCTTAATGATCACAAGAAGACATCATGCAACATGGATTCACTGTATTCAGTCTCCATAAAGACACTGTAGTTCGAGGCTGTATTAGGTAGTCAGACTGGAGCCTTGGTAGCAGGGATCAGCTGTCTGCTCCACAGCACAAAACATGCAGCGCTCCAGAGATACAGCACAGCATTACGGCTTAAACTGAAAGGCTGCGACTGTTGACGATATTGTGACTACACATTTTCTTATTTCTTGAAATGCATATTTTTAAGGGAATGGGCCTTGAACTTTATACCGCAGCATTCAAGAGGGGTGCTGGTTCAGCTCAGTTAGTAGAGCAGGCGCCCCATGTAGCTACAGAGGCTACAGTCCTCGACGCACTGATTGCTGTAAAGTGTCCAGTAGAGAAAGCAATTAGTTAATCTGCTAAAAACTGATCAACATTTAAGAGGACATTTTGCAATGAGTTATCTTTTTTCTTGCATGTGATCAAGACATGATAGAATAAATCCTCGAGAAGAATTACCACCTGCTCTAAATGTTTGCTTCTTACTCTATAGGCCTGGAATTCAGCTCATTGCTTCCTTAACATGCCTCACTATGCGAACATGAGTGAAAAAGAAATATCTTACTTGGACCACCAGGGGTCATCAGGAGCTCAGGGTTGACTATTTGACTAAATCCATGAAACAATAAAGAGGAAGTGAAACCAAACTGAAGGACGAACACGACAGAAGAGTGAGGACATCTGTCATTCCTTCACCCACAATGATCATATGGAAAAATATTCATTGTACATTCACTCTAACACACTCTCTGTAAGCTATAGCCGCTAATGGCATTCATGGCTTCCAGATCCATTCCAGTAGTTACATGTGTCTGTGTCAAGTCGAGTGTGCACTAAATTACAAATGGTGTATACAGAAGCTTTAAGGTCACTGACACATACCCCATTGTGTGGTGAAATTATACCGTGGCATGTTCTCACTGCAGAATTGCTCTGGCTGAAACCCAGCAGCGTCTGAAGAGCGAGCGGAGGAGCTAATCAAGCAGCAAGAGAACGGCAACAAAGCAAGAAGAGACTTCAAGCAGCTGCCACTGCTGTGGGTGAGAAAAACAGACAAACAAGGGGAGTGCACAGCTTGGAAACCAGTCTAGTGTAAGTTATCAGGAGGAGGGGGGGCAGAGAGGGGATGGAGAAAGGCTAGTTTTTGTCATTTTTATGGTGACTTACTTCATGTTCTAATAAGAATATACTGATTTGAAGTACTTATATCATCTATATGGTTTGCATGGGACGAACATTTGTGCAGGTGAGCTTTTCACTCCTAAATCTGCCTCAGGCCCGAGTCATATATCCGACCTAGGCTATAGTAGCGATGGCCCATCATGCTTTGCGCTGCACTGAGTGCCTAGCTTGTTGTTTATGTTCCAAACAAGGACACGTTAGTTATTGTTTGTGTTTTTAATGTGTGTATACACATTAAGTTGTCTTATAGTTGTCATCATGTGTTGGTTGGTTCTGACTAGGGATAGATCGATTATCAGCCAGGCCGATTATCGGCGCTGATATTTGGCATTTAGACGCATATCGGCATCTGCCTTTTTTTTTTTAATTTTCTTTTTTTTTTTTAATCCGACGGCCAATAAGAGATCAATTTTAAACTGGGTTATTTTGGCTCTGATGCATATGCTTAAAGGCATTTAAACAAAGTTAAGTGTTGGAGTTTGTATTATTCAAAATTTTGATGCCAATATTTTCACTTTTACTGCAAATGAATATCGGCTTCAAATATCGGCCTCCTTGACTACTAATAATCGGTATCGGCCCTGAAAAAACCATATCGGTCTATCTCTAGTTTTGACCCCACCTGAGGGGACTGCTGCATTTCATGACGGCAGCTGGATTTTTCACGTGTGATGGAAAAGTCCTTTTCCCAACATGATGATGTCGTTAAAAGTCTCATTGCTATAATATCATAAAACACACCATTCATAGTAATGCATGGTGTGTTTAGCAGAGCACGTGAAACCTGAGGTAGAGAAGCGTCTTTACACTCTGCTGACGTTTGCAGAATGAGATGGGTCTTTTTAATAGCTCATATTAAGTGTAATAATATGGGGGACCAGGGTTGAAGCTGGAGTGCGGGAAATTGAGTATATTTGAGTACAAGCATTCTGAGCAGAAAAGGAGCAAATCTAAGCACAAACAGGGGCAATGTGAGCACAAGACTGCAAAATCAAGAAGCCACACTTTGAAAATGAAAAAACACACTCTTGAACAAAGATAACTCCATATAATAAAGAATATAAATAACTCACAGCTAAGCAAAAATTCTTAAATCATACAAGCATGAGGTACAATCATGTATTAGCCTACAACATGCTAACTGCAACATAGTGCAACCTCTTTTCCAAATACAGTATATGTGTGTAACACTGACTGCTTACATGTGATGGTTCAGTGGATGTAGATCTTTAAGGTTAAGTACGACATACTTCCCTGTTTTATGTATTTATTGTTGTTTTAATGTCTTTATTTTATGATATTTGTCCTTTAATTTCAGTTGCAGTTTTTTTTATGTCATATTATTCGTCTCGATGTTTGTGATGTAACCCGTTTGCTGTCATCGCCCTGTTTATGGAGCAGAAAACTCAAAATATATAAAAAATAACTACTTAGACAAGTTTTCCTATAACTCCATCACTACATTGAACCTTTCAGCAGAGCCGTGCAAGTTCAGGTTGGTGTCCCTTCTGTACTCACGTGCAGTTACCCTCTCTGACCACTAGGTGGAAGCGGTGTCCAGCTCAAACTGCTCTAACGGCCTTTTTGCTCTAAACTCCGCAGCTTTCCTCTGAATTATGGAGAAATAGTTCCCTTTCATCACGTCTGTGCTGAGGTTTTGTTACTCTTTAAACAAATCTACACAGCACTGAGTGTAATGAACACAAAGCGACAGTGTGTGTGTGTGTGTGTGTGTGTGTGGAAGAGAGGGGATCATATGAAGCAGATCCTGCTTACTATGCAAATGTATTACTATGTCTTCCTTATCAGATGTGTTGCCTTAACAATCAGGTACAGTGAATATATGGAAAGGCCACATTTCACAGTCTCGGCTCATTCTCTTGTTTTTCCTTTACCCTGACTTACTTGTAATTTTATAGAAAGACAAGGGAAAGGGCATCAAAAATAATTGTTTCTAATGGTACACATAGTGTGCACAATAATAAGGGGTCACACATTTAATGGTAACATGAAAGGTATTAAAATTGTCATCTATAAATGGCTTGTATACCAATTATTGTAGCCTATAGCACGCAGCTCACAAAGTTCACAAAGTTTGTCTGCAGGAGTTTATAAAAACAAAGGCCTCTTGTATTTTTCTGTGCGATGCCAACTTTAAAATGCATTCACACACACACACACACACACACACACACACACACACACACACACACACACACACACACACGCGCTGTCTGTCTGCTGAGTCAACCGTCTGGCAGGTTGAACCCGTTGGTGTGTTTAGCTGGAAACAGACAAACCTGCACTGTACACACTCAGACAGACAGGCCTGACGCGCACAATCAACGTACGTAGAGTAAAACATGAAGCTAAATGGGGCAGGAAAGATTAATAAATGATGTTATCATTCAAACATTTGAAAGCTGAATTTCTAACGTAACATGCATAAAGCTGAAGAAGAGACATTAATTTGAAGACGAGCTTGGAATCACTGTAACAGCATGCAGAACAATTTATACATCTGCTTCTATAAATTAGACGATTGTGTTAACTATACACCTTTTTAAAGTTGTAGGTTCCTGTGACATGTAGTGTACCAAACTAACATCAGCAACAGAGCAAAATGCTACAATGCAACATGTTTCAGTCAAAGAAAATTGCACATGAAACATATAAAAACGGTTTCACTAATTTAATTTAGCAACAGTTGTATTAGGGTCATCCATCACATTAGGAAGCCTTTATGCTTTCTCAGTTTCCACTGTTAAATGACTGCACTATGTACCACTCAAAGGGCTGTTACACTACATGTCACATTCACCCCTACACACATTCACTGATGCCAATCTCCAATCAGGATCAATGATTCATACACGGTGTGTCTTGCAGACACTTCAACATGTGACGGAACATCCGACCTTTCGATTGAGAGACGACCCACTCTACCACTGAGCCACAGCTGCCCTGTTCCTGACAACGAAAGCATCAAAACTAAACTAAGTAGCATCCAGCTGTAGGGATCACATTATGGTCGTAGTTGCTGTTTTAATGAGAGTCTATTTGTGTAATTTGTGTTGCAACATTTTGAGTTTTCCAAAAGTTCAGCACAAGAGTGTTCGATTGTTACAAGAAAAGAAATGTGTTTTCAATAATGTGCTTTATATGTGTGTATAAGTCTGAAGCATGTTTTCATTACAGAAATATAACATGCATTGGATTATTCTTATTATGTAATAAATGAGAAATGTATTTTGCACATGTATGTATGTGTATACATGTATATATAGGCCGACAGCTTATATGTACAGTATGTGTATGTGTCAGAAACATGTTGCAACATGGCATTCAATTAATTATTATATATATATATATCGGCCTACAGCTTATATATGTGTATGTGTCAGAAATATGTTGCCATAGTAACAACAATAGCATTCAATCACCATTATCAAATCATATCTAAGTTTTGATAAATGTTCTGGTGAAAATCAAGAAATAGGACATTTGAAAAGAAGCAAACGTTAAACAAAAAAAGACAAAAAGTTCACAAAAAGTCAAACGTCATGTTCATGTCAGTGCGTTAGTGAAATATCAGGTGACTGCTGCTGACAGTAACGAAAAGGGGGACTAAACTGATGAATGGACGAGCTTTAAAACAGTTCATCTTGGTGACGCTCTGTGCTGCGAGTTGATATAACATCAAGTGAAAGGCTGGAGAGGCCGAAGGTAAAATACAGCGCACTATGAAAATCTTGTGCATGATTTAACCTGCTCTTTGGAGTTCACAGTGAACACCCAGTGAAAGCATAAAGAATGGTGTAGTTAATCTTTACGCCGGACAGATTTAATGGAGCGGTGTCAGGTGACAATAGCTGGAAAAGCCATCGGAGTGAACCTAATGCGATCAGAACAGCCCGTGTCTGTCTCCCGAGCAGGAATTTACAGTAGGGGGAAAAGCCCAGGTGAGCCTGTCTTAACCCCAAGTGTGCACTCACACACACACACGCACACACACCACACAACCAAGTCTACAAACACACATTCACAAACACTACTTTCTTCTTTACCTTTTACACCAACATAACCAAAACTTGGCAACACTTTACATGTAAGTTCCTGTATTTAGCATTTATAAGCTGCATATAAACATTTAATAAAACCATTTATAACATAGTATAAAGTACTTAAAGCAGTTATAAGTGTTCTTTGAGGATTTATTAAAGTATTTGGGTATATAACGACACTGAATGATAACATAGTAAAATGTCTTTTTTGGAGATGTTTTAATTTTAGACAAATACTGCACATTTAAAACACTTAAAAATGCCCCTGCACAAAAGTACTTTATTATGAGTTATAAACCATTTATTAACTATATGTCCGTTATCTGCAAACATTAATGGATTTTTTTTTACAAGGAATCTTTTATCCTAAATGCATTAATGTGGTCACCAGCTGCAGAAAACATATGACAGTTAAAGCTGCACACTGTGTCTGCATGCATGGACTGTTGTCTGTTCTGTTACTGTGATGGTTTCATGTTGTATAATGTGTGTATTTATAATGACAACCAGGGGAGCTGAAAGCGAAGTGTCGCCACTTTCAGGATTAAATTAATTTAAATTAAATGTTTGTAACAGAACGTAAAGGAGTTCAATCTTTTTACTGCAGCTCAACATCATTTTTTGGCTCGCCTCAGATCTCAGGAGTAGATCTCGGGCCTCGGCCGCCCAGGTGACCTTTCACTCGAGCAAAGGTCGCCCGCAGTGTGCGTATGTGTTTGTGAGGGTGTGTGTTTTGTAACTGTACGCGTCCAGCACACAGGGAGTGCATTAATGCTCGTACTCCCCTGGCCATCCCTCCCTCTCTCTCTCTCTTTTTTGACCGTAACTCTACACCGTGCACACCCCCCCTCCCACCTCCTCCCTCTCCTCCTCCTGCCTCCCCAAGCCCCCTGCTGCTTTATCCTGTTTTATGGGACACACCTGATCCACCAAAAATGCACAATGGGTGAGGAGAGGCTGAGATCAGCACGCTCGTCAATAATCACAACACTGTGTTTGGCCTCTAGATGCTGGTAAAGCACAAAATACATGTGATTAAGGACTATTTTTTATTGCGGATTATTATTGAAAACAATGAGCGCTTCTTTATTTAGGATTGCTAACTAACACAATGTGCAATCCTTAATATCTATGATTGTGCTGTTGTTCTGCAGCACAGTATAAGACCTGTCAATCAACTTTGAAGTGGTAATAACTGACATCTCTCGCTTGTATTCTGACTGTTAACATTTCGCTCCCATGTTAACTCGTGTCTGAACATTTACAAACGGCCATCATACCACTGATGAGCTTTCGTGTTATTCTGTTGTCCGTCTGGGTGCTCTGCAGAGTTCGTGGCCTGAATATGCGCCTGATTTCTCCCGCTCGGCTCTGCCTGAGAACACTGACCCTGCGCTGTCTGTCAGCATCGCTGCATCAGCCAGCAACAGTATGAATCTGTTATTTTTAGGAGCAGGCCAAACCTCCATCGGCTCGGCAGGAGTTTTAACACCATACATTGTGGATTTATCTCATGCAAGGAAAAACATTGAAGGTATTTAAAATGATTTTCAGTCTTCGTGTTTAAATATTTGATGCCTGTGTTATTAAAAAAAACACAACAAATATATTAAATAATTAATTATGTTAGATATTAATGTATCAGGAAGGTAGAAGATTAATTTTGTGTATTTTTCTAATTGACCTTTTAAAGCAACATGTTTACAGAGCATCTCCTCTTCTGAGCAAAGCTCTTACATAATACAGCCATTGTTTTTACATACCAAAAAGATATTTTAGTATTAAACATGTTTAATACTATAATACTATAATACTTGTTTTTTCTTTATCTGTCAGCTGAGTTTGATGTACCGTTCACTTATAAATGCACTGGATCAAAAGGAGTCGGGCCGGCTGTACGCAGGCACATGAGATCTGATCAAATGTTCACTGTGAAAGCCCTTTAACTTTAAACCATTGAATAAAGCTGCACACACCTCTTAGTGCCGATTTGGAAGTGAGCATTGAGCGGTGGTGACGAAGCAGCTGGTCGTCCTCTCCGTCGTCTGACTCAGACTGTTTCACTTTGCAGTCACAGTATATCAGTGATGTAAATCCCAGCTGTCTCTCTCCCCTGTTAGCACAACCGGCAACAAGTAGCGTGAATAGTGAACCGTTCACACTCTATGCCATGCTTTGTCTCTGACGTGTGCTGTTCTATTATGCTCACACACGCGTAAAGTTTAATTTTTGACAAGTTTGGGACAATGCCTACAAATCACAGCTCGGCCACTTGTTGCACATTTTTACTGTGGAATTAATTGGGTTGTTTTAAGACATGTGGGTCTCATCTTTATACTGGCACAGGGGTTCAACAAACCCTAAGTGACCCAGAGGATCTCACTCTCTGCTCTGCTGAAGTTTCCTTGAGCAACACGGTGAGTCCCCTCCAGTTCGGAGGCAGCTGCTATAAACGTTTGACCTCTGACCTCCCTGAAGGGGGCTCTAAGTGGAAAGTGAATTTCCCCACCGGGACCAATAATGTGTCACATTAGAACTATCATCGCTGTACCTGACATCTCTGCAGAGTGTGTTAACAACGTCAAACAAAGAAACATGGTCTAACTCTGACCATATCTCTGCTGGGTAAATAATTACATGTTAATTGAAGGTGCATTTAATGAGCTGAAGAAAAGCATGTTTACCTACTGAGGTGAAATATTCTAAAACTTGCAACATATCTTTAAATAATTTTGGATATGCAAGAAAAATGTGTCATGATCCGTCGTATTTTCGGTCTTATAGAAATAAGTTTTTTAATTTTAATTTTTTCATACTTTCAAAATAAAAGACACTTTGGACAGCCAAGGTTTTTACCTAACGATCAGCTGGTTTTAGAATTATCAATGTTCACTGCACTTTGTTAATGAATGAAATTTATCGATAAAATCTCAGTTAATTAAACATTTCTGTCGTCAATGAAAAACGTAAATATCGAGAGATTCTGAAAACTGTTTTGTAGCTTACAAGAATGTTTACTAAAAATAATTCTAACGTTTGCAAAAGATTTATAGGATTCAAAAGAATCGAAAAATCGGACATTATTCACGAAATCAAAGCCTGCTTAGAATGGTTTATATTCTAATGCGCAGTTTTGTTATTCACTTGAAAGATCACAATCATCATAAAAAGATTGAATAAGATTTAACTTTGTGCGGCTGTGTTGTGCGCAGTCAAAATAACCAACGAAGGACGAAAACGGACGGAAAATAACTATTAACTATTTAGCAGAACGAAATAATCAATACATCTTAAAACTAACCAGACGTGAGACATTTTTGCGCTGCTATTTAATGCCATAGGCCTAATGTAAAATAAGAACACGTGACTGTTATTAATTATAAGGTGTAAATAAAGTTGCAGAGAACCAAAATTCATGAACTACTACTAAAGCGTATCGGTGTAATATAAAATGATAAACGCATTATTTGTTGTAGTTAAATCGATGCGGTGATTAAATAACAATCAAAACTCTATTGTTTACTACAATTAATGAGAGAAGTGTGAACATGTGCGTGAAGACAATAATAGCAGGGATTAGTCACACTGGGTCTGTCAGGAAGAAAAACAGATCTCAGGTCAGTTTGTTTGAGTCTTATAAAGGTGAACACATTTGATGTTTACGAGGCCAGAGCTCTACATTCCCTCATTATTGTTTGTGGGGATGGAGGAGCGTTAACTCTTTATAAGACTGTTTGCCGCACTTCACGTTTAATCATCGCGAGACCCTCGCGGTGTGGGGAATTCTCAGGCCATTTAAAAAAACTCGCAGATGATTTTATGCCAGAAAATCACGACTACAGTTCACACCTGTGCTGCTGCCTGTCCTGACTCCTCCGCTGCTGTTAAAGGCCATTGTTCCCATAATCCATCTTGGCAGAATCAAACCAGCGTTTATAACCCGCGCGCCTTGTTAGGACTTTTCTTCTATGCTCGCGGATTTTCCTAACATCTTCTGCCCAAAAATCGTTTAATAGCCTCCCCCTCCTCCTCTTCCTCCCCGGGCACACATGGCGCGCTCACAATGCCAGATCAAGTTCACATTTCTTATGGGAAACAAGAGAGAGTGAAAGCGCGAGGAGACGAAAATCACAGCTCTTTGTGGGGTTGCAGAGTTGGTTTGGTGGGAGACCAACTATTCCGTGTTTTGTCTGCTCGCAAGCTGCTATTACACGCTTGTTGTGAGTAGAGCCACATGCACTGAAGTCCTCGTTAATTACGAAGTTTGGGGTTTGAGCTGCATGTGGAATTGACCTTCACGTGCGACAAGTTGTTCCCAACAAGGAGCGACTGATCCTTTTGATTTGAAGACAGGAGACAGAACACACACTGTTTGTGTAGCTCTCATATTTTCACACCCGTTAGAGTCGCCTGGGCCAACATGATATTTTATAACTGCACCATAATGCTTCTTTGCTGTTTTTTCACCTTATTAAAAGAAAATAGCTCCCCTGACATCTTTGTGGACTTCTGTTTACAAATGTAATTATTTAAAAACAACGATTTTAGCAGAGGTCAGCTTGCAAAAAAGATGCAAATATGGCACATGCCATTTTGCTGCTATTACTGTGTATAACGGCTTTTCGGGCTATTCTATTATTGTGCATAATAGCATACCGGTATTTTCTATTATTATGAGTTATGGCGCATGGAGAAATAGGGCTACATTAAGTGCAGCAGTTATTTATACTATTTCAATACCTCCAGAACCCGCAGCCTAAAGGAGTTAAAGTATATTAAATCAGCTCATATAAGTATGATAGGCAGAAAAGATGTTAGTTTTATCCTACACGAGCAGCAGACTGGGGGGTAGATGGATGGATGGATGGGTGGATGGATGGAGGTGTTGCACGGCTGAAGCTGTTCAAACAAAGTGTCTTCTTTCAGCGCCCGTTTCCACTTCTGTGTTGTTTTTTTTCCTTCTCCGCCACTTTTGTTCTCCTGAGCCGCGCGCGGACAGATAAGGTGTCATCACTTGGAAATCAAGGTTCCCGGTTTGGGAAAAGCTCGTGTGGATTTCGCCCAGCTTCGCCCTGTAATGGCCGCATGCCACATACTTCAGTCTCTGGGTGTTGTTTTTACAAAGTACCGGATTAGGTTGTGATATTTGTCCTCTCTCATTTTGTCATTTAAACATCGGAAAGGAAGACTTGGTGAACTTTGACCTTAAGTAAGCAAACATTATTTAAAAAAAAAAAAATCGATATAGGATTTAATACAAATAGAAGCTTTTGTATTCAAACAGTCTCTTCTAATTGGTCAAATTCTAAATTATATCCCCTATAATGCCTTATTTCCTCTTTTCAGAGTAAATACGGCAAGTTTTCCACAACGTCCCCTGCAGCGTTTATAGATAGATAATCCCGCGATATCGACCCGTGCGCGCGGGCAAACTGCTGCACACATAAAGGACAATATCCCCTTTCTTACAGCAGGCATGCTGTATGTGTCAGAGGCTAAGAGCTGTAACGCTATCTGACTGTACAGTTCCCATAACGTTATTAAGGAGCTGCGGGTTCAGAGTGGATTGAAAAGGCCACAGGCAGTATTGAAGCATGGAGATGGAGTACAGATACAAAGTTAGAGATAAAGAATAAAATATAAAGAAACATTTTAAGTGCATTAAAGTGCAAAGAAAAAAATAGAATAGAATATCCAGAGAAAGAAAATGCGCCAGTGCCTGCAGCTGATCGTGATGGGGAGTTTTGCTTTGTTGAAATATTTTCAAAATGTCACCCAGCTTGACATCAGACTGGTGTTCAGCCCAAAACAAAAACAAGAAAGAAAGTCAAGAAAGATTCAGAATGAAAGAAATCCTCTCTTTTAATCCATGTATTTCTTTTGTCTTTTATTGTAAAGGGTATATGAAACTATAGTTGAATGGTTTTATGTTTCATCATTTATCGCAAAGTTTACATGCAGTCTCTCTCCAAATGAAAATGCAAATAATATCAAGAGATTAAGATATTTCCTCTTATCACGGCTCTTATAAGACACTTGAGAATAACATACCCCCCCACCCCACCTCCACCCAACCTCCCCCTTTAAAAAAAACCTGCTTATGGCTCTCGTTGTAAACCCCTCTGTAAACAAAAAGGCGATGTAGTGCCTTCAACTCGGTGCTCATAGAGTCTGTTGATCATATCTAAACACCTAAAATAACAACGGTAATAGTAATAAGAATTAAGACATTTTATTGTTATTGTTTTCAACAATATAACATGTTGCGTTATTACATTCCGGTAAAATACTTTTTCTTTTATTTTCTTAACTAAAACGACCTACATCTGCCTCGCCGTGTGTCTGCACCACAAAACGTCCTTTACAAATCTGTTCAATTTTAATTCCCTTAAAAGGTTTAAAGAGGAACTATGCCAATATGTGAGAAAGTTGTGCCTGTTATAAGTAGGCATATATTTTTGAAAATTTCAAATTGCTCTGGTTTGACACTTGGTTCGAGAAAATCCCGGAAATAAGCGGAAGTGTAATTTGTGTGGTGGTTTTACGCACACAAGCACGTTTTCCCCACTTGTTTTAAAAGCCTTTAAAGGTTGAATATGAGACTAAAAGGTTTGTTATGGTGGCTGTTTCCGCAGTGCTCCAGTCCGTCTGCGCTGCACCTTTTTACCGTAAGTGCTTGAAGTTTGTCTCACGCGACCTCCTAATATTCTTCTCCCCAAAAACAAAAACGGCGGTTCTGTCCCTCTTCTGTGCCGGTTCTTTTTAAGAGCCAAGGTCCACCAGATTAGAAGACATAGGGTTCAGTATGCTGTCATGGTGCAAAGAGTGGTGATGGAGCACCGAGTCTCCACCGCCTGGTACCGGGATGGCGCTGGGTCCCGGAGGGGGCGCGAGGCCGTGCAGGGACTGTAAACCGGTGTTCGAGCCGAGGAGCAGAGCCGGGCTCGGTGAGGTGTGATCCGGCGTCCCCGAGGGGGTTTTGTCGTCGTCCGAGCTCCCCAAAAGAGATTTATTTCCATTCATGGAAGAAGTCAATGGGTTGTGACTGTTGCTGTTGGAGTTCTCGTTGTTTTCTCTGCGGACAGAAAACAAAATCACACGTGAGTTCTGGAAGTCTCACAAATATCAGGAGAATGTAAGGAATTAGCAAGTTTTAGCATTGTTTTAAAACTAGCTACAGTCTTGATTGCGAATAATAAATGGCCAAATATGCTAATAATAATAATTATAAGAAGAAGAAGAAGAAGAAGAAGACGACACACTTTTTAGAACTACACAGTCCACACACACACACACACACACACACACACACACACACACACACACACACACACACACACACACACACACACACACACGCACACACACACACACACACACACACACACACACACACACACACACACCACAAATAGTATTCTCCATGCTACTGTGTGTAGCCTACTATATTCACTAGGCTCCGCCATGTTTACAGTAGCCACAACAAGCATCATTAATATACAAATGATTACATATTTATCCTGATGATTTATTAACGTATCAATCACGCGCACGTGCGCCACAATGTAACATCCAGTAAGTAGGCTAATTGAAAGAGGCCATCAGTCATTTCCTTCAGCACCGTGGAGTTAAATGGCCGCAGAGCTGAACAGTGAGTGAAGACAATAAATCTATTAGACTCCTGAATGTGCGTGAAGTAGCTGTGCTAATGGCGTATGACTGTACCCATTGTGACCCGTGGGTAAACACGTCTATCACAGAAAGCTAAGCATCAGCCGGAATAATTGACAGGTCTAATTATTGCTCAACGTGTACTTGTTGCGTACGTTCATACGTGTGCAGTGGTGAGTTAGGCTCCTCTCAGAGGGAAGACATGATTTACGTGCAGCTTTCAGCCCGAATTAGTGGCCAGAGGGTGAAAGAAGACACCAACCAACCCAACGAACACCTGACTGAAACACGTCTCCGAAAGCCTCCCTGCACGCCTGCCTGTGTCACTTCCAAACTCTAAAATGTACAAACTACTGCTAATGAAATGTCAACCGGGCTGATCTGCAGGCTGCACAGTCAGACACGTCAATTACTCCGCAGAACTACTTTTTTGACGTGTTCCCAGATGTTTTCTTGTACTTTTACTCTCTTCAGGGTGAAAAAAAGTAGTTCTTTTCTCTCTGATCCTATAATGTGAAATTTTAATGTCATAATAAGTGTGATTCAAACATAAAAGTAGGGTAAATGCAACTTTTATAACCTTGTAATTTATCTGTGAACAAGCCTTTAATTTTCTGCCTTTCAACTTTTACGCACGGCCTCCTGTATTATCTCAAACATACAAACAACAGAGCTGGAAAAGTGAGTTCATTCTATACGTAACGTACAAAAAAGTACGTAATGTCTTATATAATTTACCATAAACAGACACAGATGTGTGGAGGGAGCTTTGGAGACTTTTATAGAACTGAAAATAAATTAATATTTAGAGAATCTAATAAATTGCCAGATGTAGGTCAGCACATCAGAGAGGCCAGACTGTTTGAGCCTCTTTTTAAGATGATTTCTAGCTATTTTTACTTTTTGTTACACTTACAAAAATACTACAAGATAAAATAATCTAAGTTTTGTTTTAAAAGTCGCAGTATCTGTCCTCTTACCTTTCCTTCGCCTCCGCTGCTCGGTCTCGCTGCCGTCGGTTTTTGAACCAGTTGCTGACCTGCGTGGTGGTGAGTCCCGTGGCCTCGGCCAGCTCTCGTTTCTCCCGCGGGGACGGGTAAGGATTGTGGGTGTACCACTCCCGCAGGACGCTCCTGCTCTTCTCCTTGAAGCAGTAGCTCGTCTCCTCACCGTCCCAGATGGAGCGGGGCAGGGGGAACTTTCTCCGGACGCGGTACTTCCCCACGGCGCCGAGCGGGCGGCCTCTCAGCTTCTCCGCCTCAACGTAGTGCGCTTTGAGCCACAGCTGCTGCAGCTTCGGGTGGTTGTGCGGAGAGAACTGGTGGCTCTCGAGGATCTTGT